>NC_139610.1:26858355-27017250 GCF_964270895.1 Podarcis filfolensis
GAAGAAAAATGCATGGAGCGGGTTCAATGTATTGCACTTTGGAGAAACTACAATTGAGGAAAGTGGTAGACAATAGCAGGTCAATAGCCGAGAGGGTAGTGGACACAAGTGTATCAGGAAATTTTTAATGTCTGATGTTTTCCCATTTTTGTATGCACTGTAAGCCACCCAGAGTGGCTGGGGAAACCCAACCAGATTGACAGGGTATGATGATGATGATGATGATGGCAGGAACACTGGATTAGCTCCATTGGTGAGTGCTGGCCTCACCTTCCAGTGAGTAGCAGCAACTCACCTGCCAGGAGAGCAGGTAAGCATCTTTGTCCCACCAAGCCTTCCACTACTGGTGGTCGGTATCTTTATTTTTATCATGTAGGCTCCAGATGAGGGTAGGTGCAGAGCTCACTCTACATCATGTAATGAAGGAAACAAGCTACATTTCTAATAGAATAAAAACTGGGGTGTTAAAGGGTTTACAGGTTGTGATGCACACAGACAGATTCCTTATCAGAAGAAAATGTCCCCTCTTCCAAACAACATTGGCTGAGCTGCTGTGATATCACAAATGCTCAAGACATTTTTGCTGCTGATAGGGGAAAGGATTGATTCACATATGCAGTCACCCAGCTTATAAGAGAACCATGTCTGGGCTGCTCAGTGCGGTTATTAAAAGCAGCTTCCAACTTGATTTCAGTGAATCGATGTCCATTCTGTGTGTGTGTGTGTGTGTGTGTGTGTGTGTGTGTGTGTGGCATAGTTGGAATCTCCTAATCCAAATGAGAAACCACACAAACAATCAACTTGCCAGATGGAGTGCCTCCTTCACCCCCAGAACCCCTGTGATTTCTTGTGTGGCAGATGATGTATGTACGCTCATGCTTTGTGATGAGATGTTTCAGGTTTTTCTGTTTCGGTTTTAATAGATTTCATAAGGCTAGTTGCCTGGGGAAACAGGGGATAAGCAAAAACATAATTAGTTGTGGGGTGAGACAGTTCTGGGCAGTCTTGGCAACTGTTACCAAGGGAAAGCAAAAGGGTCTGGCAGCCTGCAACACTAAGGAACAGCATGAGAGCATCACCTCCCAGGAAAACCCAGGCAACACCATGGCAACATAAAGGACTCAACCACAGTGTTGGAATGTTGGTTTATTGTACAAGAAAAGGTACAGACTTCTAATATGATGAAGAAAAGTTATTCCTACCCTCCTTTGTAATCAAAGTTGCTTCAACTAAGGGGTTTGTGTAGGCTTCCAACTTGACCTTGGAGCATGGCCTTACACTTGTCACAAAGGTTAAGTGACAAACCACTGAGATGGCAATAGTGTGTATTATGAATTAGCCAATACATGAACCATCATGGGTAATGCATACTTCCTATCTGGTCAAAGAAGCAAGGTGGCGGCACAGCTCCACTCCCCCTAATTTGGTTGTTGTTGTTGCTGCTGCTGCTGTTACTACTACTACTACTACTACTACTACTACTACTACAATGACTCTTTAGGGAGCACAGTCAGCTGGTCTGGGGAGGCAGGGCCTGCTGCAGAACAGACCTTGTCGCTCTTTTGCGGATACAACAGTGATGGCCAAACTTGGCCCTCCAGCTGTTTTGGGACTACAACTCCCATCATCCCTAGCTAACAGGCCCAGTGGTCAGGGATGAAGGGAATTGTAGTCCCAAAACAGCTGGAGGGCCAAGTTTGGCCATCACTGTGATACAATATCCTTCATTTGCTTGTAATAGGACTGGGAACTCTCCATGGTCCTGAAACCCACTATATTATGACCCGCTCAAGTTACATTTTTTGGAACCTCTCTTCAAGTCACATACACCTGTTAAGGCCTTCTTTACTAAGACTTTACCTAGGTTGCATTCACACTAATTTCCCACTATAGGGAACCCGGCAGAGGGCCTTCTCGGTAGTGGTGCCCGCCCTGTGGAACACCCTCCCATCAGATGTCAAAGAGATAAACAACTACCTGACATTCAGAAGACATCTGAAGGCAGCCCTGTTCAGGGAAGTTTTTAATGTGTGATATTTTAAAGTATTTTTAATCTTTGTTGGAAGCCGCCCAGAGTGGCTGGGGAAACCCAGCCAGATGGGCGGGGTACAAATATTATTATTATTATTATTATTATTATTATTATTATTATTATTAGTTCCCTCATTGCTAATGTCCACATTATAACAGAGCTTTCACATGATGTAAAAGCTGTTTCCAGAAATCCAGTGGAATAAAGTGCAAGTTTAGTGCCCATTTCCAAGGTATTTGCTTCCAGAAAAATATATATGTTTTTTAAGGCTGAAAACCCATAGTAACTTGCAAGTTCTCCATTATAGCTTTCCCTGGTGCCTGCTCTGGAGCAGCCCTTCTGTAGAAGGTCTTTCTTGCTGCCTTTTCCCCACTCCCTAGTTGGGGCAAGCTTTACCTTTGCTTTGTAGACTGCTTCTGCCAGAGGCCATGACCACCATGAAAGTGAAAGGGGAAAGGCAGGACAAGCAGAAAAGACATTATTTCCTCCCCCCACCCCACCCCCAATTTAAGAGTTGGAGGCGAGTAACAAACTGTGGGAAATAGGAAGGAGTGGGGGGAAGGAGACCTAGATGGCAGGAAAAGGAGGAGGGAAAACATTTGGGGGCGGCGTCCAAGGAGAAAATGAAAAGGGATGAGGAGGGACCATCAATCTGTACCAGCAGAGCAAAAGAAGGAAACAGGGCAGCCAGAAGGCAAATACTGAAGAAGGGAGGTGGGACTAATTGAGGTAAAACTTGAAGAGAGGACAGAAAAACAGGAGCTCAGAAGCACCATGACTGTGAATGACATTTAGCACAACATGGTGCTCTAGTGGTTAAAAAACGCAGCGTGAAAGGGACATCATAAATCAGAACAGAAGCCCTTCATTATAATCAGTGGAATTAATTCAATAAACCCCATGGGCGAACACACCCTTAATGTGACCTTACCAGAAGAGCTTATATTTGATGTGACCTTACCAAACTACTGTAATTATACTACCAATTCCTATGCGGTTTTAAAACCCCAGAAGAATACCGTCCTGGGAAACAAAGGGAGTCTGGTAAAGAAACTCTAAAGGGACAAGAAGAGAACAAGATGAGGCACATTAAAAACCTACACCTGAAGCAAATTAGGCTGGCCACTAGCAATAATTAGTCAGGCCCAAGTAACCTAGACTCTGGTGCTAACCATCTGCTGATCCTGCCCTTCCCTGGCAAGGATTAACTTTTAACTTCAAATAACAAAAGGCTACAGCGAGGGGGGAAATCAAACTAATTTGCTATGCTGTCTGTGACAGTTTTGCTGCTTTATTATAAATATATAGTTATAAACCATTCCGCTGTTGGAACACAGACCAATGAGTCCAGTGAACAATAGGAACAATGGAAAGCTAATCCATTGCAAATAGTGAATACTAACGCAATGTTTAATGTTCCAAAAGCAGAGAAAATGTGCATCTTCAAACATAAAATGCTGAATACTCGTGTGTGTGTGTGTGTGTGTGTGTGTGTGTGTTCTGCCCGCTTTTATCAATTTAGAAGAAATAGCTTATTTTTGGCAGGCAGCCAGGCAGCCAGGCATGATCACTGCACAGCAGCGCTCTGGGTCCCAACTGAGATCCTGGTAATGACAATCATTGTACAGAAGTGCTTACAGTTTGCCTGAATAATACACAGAGAGGATGTAAACATTGCTGCCAATTTTATCTCAGGTGATGCAAGCCGTCCAAAATTATTGCAGAAGCGCATGCCAGAATGGAACACAGTGTCACCAAAGGGTTAGAGGACACACCAGACAGGAATCTAGACAAGAACATCTCTCTCTTTCCCTGCTATAGAGAATGTGGAAAACTCAGGTTTATTGTGTACCCTGAGATCCTCCCCCATTTTTTTTTAAGCTGACTATTCTTTTGGTTCCCTAGTGTGGTGCTAGGATATAACTCCATGTGGCCCCTGAGCCCCCTCCCCACTGGACATCTTTAATTTAAAAATAATAAAAATTTCAGTAAACAAACAAAACAAAACTGTCTGCTTCTGCAGATCCCCTGCTCTGATGCCAAATGCTTTTTTGTGATTCCCCCAACACCTCTCAATTTGTCTTTTTAAATTTAATTTGTTCAAAACTGATCTTCATAAGAAATGATAAAAATTACGTAAGTAGTGGCAAGTATTACTTGCACTTTCTTCTCAGGAATGTCATGGGCCTGGGCAGGCTGAGTCGTCCTCTTATATACCGGCTGGGATTGAAAAGGCATCTGACCCTCACCTGAATCTCATAGCTTGGGGAAAATAATTAGCGTCACACGTCATGTGCATGGAAGTTGCCAAACCAATTAACCAACTAGAAGGATTACTGTTAACAGCACCAGTTTTCCTATAACTTGATATTGCTAGATAGTTTTGATGAACTGCAAAAGCATTTTTAGTTTGCTTTCTGTTGCCACCCTGGAACTTTTCTTTATTAGTGCCACTTTGTTTTTTACGATTCCTTGCAAATATAGGAAAGCAACTTTTCTGCTTGTATATGTTGATAATATAATTTTGGTTACTGAGGACAAACAAGATTGTACAACAAGAAGACTGGATGCAGGCCTGGCCAGGACATACACGTCCTGACTGTGACAAAGGTGACCTGTGTGCCTGCTTGCTTAACAGCTGTTGGGAACTTCAAGGTCCCTGCTCTCCCTTCTTATGATCTTTGTACTGGACCTGGAGACTCCAATAGAGAGCATTCCATTTCAAGAAGGAGGGCAAGTGGGAACGCTATCAAATGACAGGGCAGGAATTACATGGAGCAGGGCCTTTTCACTGGTGGTGCCCATTGTATGCCTTGCTCTTCCCAGACCTGCTCTCTTTTGGCCTGTATTTTGGAGCTTTATAATTTAGGAAGACTTTGGAAGAACTGGTTGACAAGTCTTATCAGTTGCTGATGTATGAGCAGATTTTATTTGCTGCTATTCTGTGCTTCTGGTGCACCAGGGTTTACACCAGTGTAATAGAGTTGGCCCGGATGCCAGAAGGGATATAATTTACAAGCTTCCTCCATTTTCTGCACAGCAGGGGGTGTTCAGTCAACAGTGCAAAGGCTGAGCTGAAGCATTCCCTGCTGGTTACCTGCTTTCAGCAATAGGGGTCACTGTTTGGTAGTACCCAATTGGTTAGCTGTCAGATTCTAGAGCTCCCTATTGGTGGCTCTTAGGTAAGTCACAAAATACAGAGTCCATTCATAAAACACAGTGTTAATTCATAAAGCAGTAACATAAATCTCCATTGCTACATATTGGGTATATATTTCAGCAGTTGAACATACGAGTTTATGGCCATGTTGTAATGTAGTGCTTATGCGACTGTGAATAAAAGGTGGCTGGGCTCATTGTCTCGGGGTTTGGGGGGGAAGAGGTGACAAAACTGATTTCCAATAAGTGCCCCGCCCTTATTTCCTTAACAAGCCCTTGAGTCTGTACTCTGAATGGTGACACCACAGACCTAGAAGGTGCAGGGCTTGTCAGTCCAACCCCTGCACAGTCTCATCAGGGCTGACCTTAAGACAACTGGAGGAATTTTGGCCAAATTGGGCCCCGTGGGCCGCTCCTAAGGGAGCCCCTGCACCAGGGCAATCTAGATGGATTTTATTTATATCTATAAGATTTTGCAGACTTTGGCTGTGAACTGGGGCCCTACCAAAAAAAAAATTTCAAGTTGCGCCCCACTGCTTCAAATTGGGCCCCACTGGCTAGCACTGAGTCTAACAGTTGCTGGGCCTGAGTTACCCTGCCCTTGCATGAAGTCTTGGGTTTGCAACTTTGGGAGAGGGGAGACTGTGGCACTGGGGAGAGGGCGGGCTGGCGAGGTTCCCTAGATTTAGTGTCCTGAGTTGCCCTGCCTTTGCATGAAGTCTTGGGTTTGCAATTTTGGGAAAGGGGAGACTATGGCACTGGGGAGAGGGTGGGCTGGTGAGGCCCCCTAGATTTAGAGGCCGTAGGCATCAGCCTACTTAGCCTATACATAAATCTGGCACTGGTCATATTTTCTTTTAAGTAGTCCACTTTCAGGCCCATCAGAATATGATCTGGATTGCTTTATTTTTCCTTGTACTGGAGTCTTACATGTCTTTTCACCATTAAGCTTAATATAAACTTTCCATCTTTCTCCACTTTGGAATGAGATTCATCTCTAAAGTAGGAATGGATGATTTGGTTTATGTTCCCATTAGCAACTCTGCTGGACTGTATCCAGTAGCAATCAGCAGCATCGACTTGTAGCTCAAAATACCAATTTATGGGTCATTGTGTCTCAAGATTTCCTTTATTATAGTCACAATATTCATCATCTACATTCATGAATTCAAAATCTCTTTGCGTCCCTAAAAATATAAAAAATAACCACCCTTAACCTCATTTCATTTGTGTAACTTTTTGGTGTTGACTAGCCAAGGTAGTCTTGAATAGTTTTGTAACAAAAAAGTCATCACACGGCAGTTTGCATGACCAGCAGCAGGTGGAGTGAGCTAGAGAAACATAACAGGCCAGCAGTGGAAGTGAGCAGACTGACAGAGCAAGCAGGTGAGAGAGCAGGTGGGGGAAACAGGGGAGCCTTTCCATGTACCCTGTGTCATTGTTGCTGCTGCCACCTACCTACCTACCTGCTTGCTTGCACAACAGAGAAGGCAAGCCTGGAGTCTGAGCAAGCAGGTAGCTCAGCTGTATATGGGCCTGGCAGGTGGGCAGCCCAGGCAGGCCCTTACATGCTCCCTGTCATTGTGACTGCAGCCATGGTTTGAAGTCTTTCTCCCCTTAGTCTGGCACTGCCCGAAGGATCTGTACATGTGGTAACAGCTACAAGGGGATCTTGGGATTGGGGCAAGCTGTTGGGAGAGGGAGGAGTTTGGGGAGAGCTGTTGGGGAAAGGGGAGTTTGGAGCAAACTGTGGGGGAGGGGAGGGGGAGTTTGGGGTTAACTGTGAGGGAGGGGATTGGTAACAGGGGGTTAGGCAGAGGATAAAGGAGCTGTTAGGGTATGGGGGTTGAATGATATACGTGGGGTTGGGGGTTGGCAAGGGTTTGAGGGGGTTGACAAACAACTCGATCAGGGGTGGTAGCCCCTAGTTCCTTTAAAAAAACATCATTCACTAAGTTAGTAAAAAATGATGAATCATTATATGAAAAATAAACAGAACTGTGCCTCCAAATTGGAAGCAATATTTTCTCATTCCTGAAAGATAATTTTTGAAATCTGGCAGCAAGGAAACAGAGTCTGTAGGTTCTTCTTCCTACTGCTGGCTTTTATAAGTGCATCCTTAATCTAGCATAATAAGCTATGATACATGACATACCAGTGATGCATTCATTAAAACATCTAGTAGGAAGGAGAACCTGAAGGCTCTTTTTCTGCAATGCCACAAGATCTTGGAGTGGATTCATCTAGGATTGAGGTGGGCAAGATTTTTGTCCCCGCCATGGTGGGTGGCCGGTTGGGGGCATGTGCCAGTAGGCTTGCCTGAAGCTGGTGATGGGCAGAGCTTGGAGTGATAGTGGGTGGACAATAAATACTAATTGCAAATAGCCATATACATTCACAATCATTCACACAAACAGTCATGGGGAGGGCACATACTGGCAAGAGACATTAAGCTCTCCCCTCTTGGCACACCACCCTTCCCATCACAACTGCATCCCACCCAACCCACCAACCACCAGTTTGATGTGCTCAGGGAGTGCAATTTACATAGAAAGGATGTTGCATGGGGATGACCATTCTCAGTTGTCCTTCCCCAGCTCATCAAATAGCTCTTGGGTATATTGGGGGATCACTGTAGCACCTGTAGCACTGTGCATAGACTTGGGGTGCAGCAAAATTCAGTGGTGGGGGAATTCTGCAGCAGAGCGAGGTTTTCACACACCTTCTGAAGGGCTGCAGTGAAGGCTCCTCAGGGCTGCATGTATCCAGCAGGTTTCCTGCAAAAAATGTAGCACCTCAGATATTGTTTAATCCTCTGTGATGCGGATCACACCCTTCCTATCTTCCCATATGGATGCGTCTGTGAAGGACGCAAGGTAAGTGGGAAGGACCTGATCTGCACACTTCAGGATCAAGATCACCAGTGAGTTGTGGACAGGCCCAGAATAACTTGGCAGATTAGGGAAGCCAGTCAGGATCCAGACTGAACTCACCGCAGAACTGAGCCCCTTCCCTTAAGCAGGTCTGGATTTCCAAACCCCGTGCTAATTTCTATTTTGACCTCAGCCCTACATGTGTTATCAGACAACATATACATATACTTACTTAAAGGTAAAGGGACCCCTGACCATTAAGTCCAGTCGCAGATGACTCTGGGGTTGCGGCGCTCATCTTGCTTTACTGGCCGAGGGAACTGGCATTTGTCTGCAAACCAGAGCAGCGCACAGAAATGCCGTTTACCTTCCCGCCAGAGTGGTACCTGTTTATCTACTTGCACTTTGATGTGCTTTTGAACTGCTAGGTTGGCAGGAGCTGGGACCAAGCAATGGGAGCTCACCCTGTCATGGGGATTCGAACCGCTGACCTTCTGATCGGCAAGCCCTAGGCTCTGTGGTGTAGACCACAGCGCCACCCGCATCCCAGACATAGACATAGACATAGACATAGACATAGACATAGACATAGACATAGACATAGACACACACACACATGAGCCCTTGACAATGTATGGGGCTCTCTATACAAAGCACTGTATGGGGAATTGTTAGAACTTTTAGAATGGAACACTTTGAAATGCACACTTTGTGTCAGGTATCAAGGTATTACGTCACCGAATATTTATACCTCTCCCTTTCAAAAGTTCTTCATTCTCACTGCCTCATGCAGTGTGTCTTCTAGACAGACTTTCAAAAGGCACAATTGGCAACATGCTGAGTTTGGTTGGAAAAAAAGTCTATCATCTTTCTTGCCAGTATGATAGCCAGCAAATGCCTCTGAAAATCTGCACTCCATTGTCAGGCTTGTCATGCGTGCAAAGATATAAGGCTTTGGTGGAACAAAACATACAAGTACGGTAATAATGTCATGTGATATGAAAGTTGTTTGGGTGATATCTATTTATTGAAGACGTTCTCATGCTGCGTTTGTTGAGACTGTTCACATTTTAAGGTTCATTTTAACGTGAACCTCCTAATTCACACCTCCCAAACCAATATGCAAACTGAAGCACAGCTATCCTTCAAAATTCACACTTCTTCAAATGTTGTGATGCACTTCTCCAACCCCAGGAATGCATAGAAAAAAGTGTTTAATAGGAGATATATATATAAATAACATAAAAAATGGAAATGGTTTATTGCCTTTTAAAAAATATTGGAAACTACTTGTAAAAACATATATATTACCGGTAGGCAAAATTGCGTTCAAAACTTGTATTAGGAGAAATGCACATAAAATTAGGTACAATTTTTGTGTGAACCTTTTTAAAAACATTAATCTAGAACTGAACTTAAGTATACTAGAATGAGAAATGGAAAGAAACCAAGATTGACAGACCCATCCATTCCTAAACCATAGCTAGTGTACCATACCATCATGGTTTACAATAAAACACACAAATCCATTAAAAATACTCATAAATAAAATACTGGGAAACCAGCAACTGATGAAACAGGCAGCCTATCCAAAATTACTTAAATTATATTTAAACCCAACAGCAAAAGCAGATCATTTTTTTAACCCTTCAAGTGAAAGTCAATGGAAGGAAAAGTTAATTCTAAAGATCTTTACAGGAAGCCTGTCTGCTTTTCAATTTGAGCAGATGAATAGCTATGTAATATGCTATAGAGTTCTCTGTCCTTCTGTGAACTCCAAATGTGCACACTCAAGATTTCCACCAGCCTAATGAAATGTACAATGGTCAGTAAAATGTGGTACTCATGCAGTATAAGCTGCATGCCATAACTCTGGGGAAGAGAGATCTTAACAATCGTTGCCTCCTAAAATCTCAGCAAGCATTTTGTTGCATTGAATATGGCTCCTTGTGCCCATATTCCTCACAATTAAAGATGTTCCTACCTAGGCCCTTGTGAAATATCTAAGGCTGAGGCAGCTAACCTGTGGCCCTCCCTATGTTGCTGGATGAAACTCTCGTATCCCCAGCCATCATGACCAAAGGTCAGGGATCATGAGAGCTTCAGCCCAGCAATAGCAAGAGTGCCACAGGTTTCCCACCCTCCCCACCATGTTCTGTGACCTGCAAGAAGCCAGTTTTCCATAATTTGTTGAGCTCAACATCTCATCTGTCACAGCTCACTTACCTTCTTCACAAGTTAGCATTCCACCTCTGCCTTTATTAAAATTAAAGTATTTTAAATCACCAAAGCCTATCAAATTAAATCAGCTCCTCTACCTTTTGAGCACAGTTCTAGCCAGTGGCCATGATAAACTTGCAGCAATAGTATTGATAAAATAATACACAACATCCATCCATAATATAAGTCTTCTCAATTGGTTATTGACTGAAAGAAATAAACACAATATCCATGAGGTAAGAGAGAGAAAACAGAGACACCAAGAAGATTAAATCTATCTTGATTTCAGATTAAACCTCTGAAACATCAAAACAATTTATAGCTATTGTCTCTAACTCCCTTTTCCTGATCCTTTCTCTTCCCCAGCCAGTACATAGAGGGCTACTCCTAAGCTTATGTTAGATTCAACCCATTAATGGCTTGGGACTGGTTTGCTTGCTGTGTTTTCATGATGATGATTTCATGTATATCTGGGAGTGTGTGTGTTATCTACCATTGATTAAGCAGTTTATTCATCTTCCCTATAAGGGGCCAACTGGTAAAAGATAAATATGCATTTTTTGGGAGCCACCTAGAGGCTCACTTTGTACCAAGGAAATTGTGACCAAGGAAAAAGTTACACGTTCCTTCCTCCCTGTCCACCACTTCTCTGCTCCAACCTGAACCTTCCTATAGAGGGTCCCCTCTTTTAAAAGAGTCGTCACAATGCATGTGCACAGAATGTGTAGTTTGGCCCTGAACTCAGTCAACTAACTCCTAAGGAATATGATTAGAAATTGGAATAACAATAAAAATGAAGATAAACAGAACCTAAGAGGAATTCTTTGCAATTAATAATTGCAAGCTGTTTCCTAGAATATATTATTAAAATCAGGTTGCCAGAAATGTGTTGCTTAGAACAGACCTTTACAGAAAGGCTGTCAAAAAATGTCTGAAATTCTCTTTACTGGTATAGTTGGTGTCAGAGAAAAACACAACAAAAAACATACTTTTAAATATTTAGCTGCATGCATGCAGATTCTTGCAACCCACAACAATATTTGCACTTATTTTAAAATCACTTGCAGCTTTATAAGAATGATTTAAGCATGTCCCCATCTGCCCAACATCTTCCTTACTTTACAAAGAAACACCAGTCCTTGGAAGGTTGCTCAGCCTCATTGTAATCCTCTCCCCGTCCATCGCCACAATCTTGCCCAACATAAAGATATGTTAAATATATGTATTTTAACCTCTTTAGCCTTTAAAAGCTGAGACTTGTGTGCACAATGCTGCTTTTTTCTGTTTTGCATCTTTAAAAAAACTGCTTTGCAGATGGCTGGGGGAGGAGGAGGCAGCTTGTAAAAGGGATGGAAAAACACCCCTTTCTCTGAAGCCATAAGACAATGATGCAAAAATAAAACCATCAGCTTTCTTCAACACAAGTGCATTTGGGGGCAAACTTTTTTTTTTGTACTAGTCAGCCTTCTCTCCACCCCAGTCCCACATTTTGCTTTGAAGTCAGAGCCTGATACCTACTTAGGTAGGTGCTTAATGTATCTGTTAGAGTAAATGTAGAGCTGTGGGCAAGGGGCCCTGGGTACAAAAAGGTGACCAATTGTGCTTTACTATTATTTGTTCTGGATATAACTTGGGCGTATCTGGGGGTAATTTGTTGCTGCAAACCAAGAAAGGGGTTCAGACAAAACCCCTTGGAAGAGGCCCGACGTCCCACTCACTGGAAAGTTGGACCAGTGGAGAAAGAGAGAGGCAGCAGTGATGCTCTGCTGCCTCCATTAAGCAATGCAGCACTTATCATCGTCTCAAATGGGAGAAGACTTAAAGGGTGGAACCATATGAGGGTGAGCCCAAACTGAGCAGTTGTTGTTGTTGTTTTTTAAAAAAAGGCTGGATGGCTTCCTTTCCAGGCAGAAGCAACCATGAAGAGAGATGCTTCCTATTAATTAGCATCTGACTCTCGTGGAGAAGATGAGTAGCAAAACCTCAAGGATAGCATCAGCAGCTACCACCACCTCCTTTTCTTTTGCATGTTGGGCAATGTTGGTGATTCCTGATGTTTGGAAACAACCTGCCACCGGAGTCTTCTTTTGCTTCTCCTTACCCAGCGCGATTGGCGCTGTGGGTTAAACCACAGAGCCTAGGGCTTGCCGATCAGAAGGTTGGCGGTTCAAATCCCCGCGACAGGGTAAGCTCCTGTCGCTCGGTCCCTGCTCCTGCCAACCTAGCAGTTCGAAAGCACGTCAAAGTGCAAGTAGATAAATAGGTACCGCTCCGGCGGAAAGGTAAACGGCATTTCTGTGCGCTGCTCTGGTTTGCCAGAAGCGGCTTAGTCATGCTGGCCACATGACCCGGAAGCTGTACGCCGGCTCCCTTGGCCAATAAAGTGAGATGAGCGCCACAATCCCAGAGTCGTCCATGACTGGACCTAACAGTCTGGGGTCCCTTTACCTTTTTACCCAACAAAAGCAGGGATCTGGGTCTAAAGGAGTTCAGGCAAGACCTAATTAAGCTTTGTTCCAGTGAAGGAACTGGAGAAGGCTCTATTTTTTCCTTTAGTTAACCCAGTATTGCATGTGTCACTTATATCTAGGTTACTTCTCCTGTGCTATATATACCTGCTCCTTATATAATATTGGGTCTGTGTTAATTACATCTGCTGTTTACATAAAGTTTCATTTGGGGCATATACTTTAAGGCAGCATTACAGGAAAGCAGAGGGAAGCTTCTGCAAAGTCCATCTCTTTCAGAATGTGTGTTTCTTAAAAAAGCTTGATGTGCCCAAAAGGTGACATGGGCTAGCCCTTCACCCACTACTGAAGCTTCTGTCAGCCATGGGCTTGGTAACAATAAGAAGGAGATCTACATGCATTCCAATGTATGTGTGGAGTGTTCCTCCATGTCCTAGGATGCCCCATCATTTGGTCAGTACCCATGGAAACAGAGGACCACAGTCTCTACCAATCCTACCTAGAGATGCTGCAGTTGGAACCTGGGAGCTTCTGTGGTCAAAGCAGATGTTCTACCACTGAGCTATATAGTCCTTCCCCTAAGCTCCAGTCCTTATCTTTCTCAAAATAACAAAAAACAATGGTTTGGGTGGTGTGGATGGCCAGTGGGCATGGATGATCAATGGGTTCTCTGGTAATGGGGAGTTAGAGCCAGTCCACACAACCCTGTGACCCCTTCACACATAGTTTTGACATGTCAGGGCTTTCATCTGAATCTCCCAAAGGTGTTGAATGGGAAGAAAACAGGGTTCAATTTTTTGTTCTCCTACCAGCAGAAGCTGGTGTGCTCTTTCACCAAGGAAGCTTGGGTTGAGCTTGTCAGCTAGGATAGCCAGGCCCAGCCAATGTCCAGTACACAAAATGAGATCTCCATGGGCTCTTGCATGAACTGTGAGCTCTGTTCTGTTGTGATAAACACATTGAGGACCAGAATCAAAGAATCATAGAATTGGAAGGGATCCCAAGGGTCTTCTAGTCCAAATCTCTGCAATGTAGGAATCTCAGCTAAAGCACACAAGACAGCACACTTGATGCAGGCAAGTTACTGACATGGTTAAAGAACTACATTTTCTATGTACGTAAATAGCCAAAATGCTGGCCAATTAAATTTCATTTTGAGACAAAGGAATCCATTGATGTTAAAGATCCATAATGGCCCCTCACCACTTTCCGGGGGTGACGGCAGTTGCTGCCCCTTGCTCTCTGCCTCCATCCCTGGCAGTCAGAGCTTGCTTGCTTGCCTGCCGTTGGTGGGGAATGCCCCCAGTCAGTGGGATTGAGGGGTGGACATCTTGCCAATCAGAGGCCCCTCTCAGAGGGCAGAACCTCGCTGACTGATGGGGCAAACCATTCATGTTAAAGATCCATAATATGCATTTATCATTTTTAAGTGAAATACTGAGCTCATACATTTTTATCACAGCAGTAAAAACGATGAATAATGTAGTCATTTAATTTAGTCTTTTTTGCATTTGTGGGATGCTTTCTAGCAGATCATTTTTAAAAAAAATTTTAAAAACCAGTTATTTGATTGAGTTGTTGCTGTTTTTTAACCCAGGGTTTTGATGGATTTTTACCATTCTGATACTATTCACGCTGATAACAACTTACTTATCACAATGAAATATTAAATAATCAGGTCATCTGGGTGAATATAGTTTGAACGACACAGAGTGGTTTGGAATGAATGTGAATCTTCTTTTTTTTTTATGTAGACCTCCAGGCTGCCACATTAAACTAAAGTGACTATACAAAGAAACTTCGGAAGCTGCCTTATACAGCGGTACCTCGGGTTACAGACGCTTCAGGTTACAGACTCCGCTAACCCAGAAATAGTACCTTGGGCTAAGAACTTTGCTTCAGGATAAGAACAGAAATTGCACAACAGCGGCATGGCGGCAGCAGAAGGCCCCATTGGCTAAAGTGGTACCTAAGGTTAAGAACAGTTTCAGGATAAGAACGGACCTCCGGAATGAATTACCGTATTTTTCGCTCTATAACACGCACCCGACCATAACACGCACGTAGTTTTTAGAGGAGGAAAATCCGTAGGCATGCCACCCGTAGGCATTCCCTCCATAACACGCACAGACATTTCCCCTTACTTTTTAGGAGGAAAAAAGTGAGTGTTATGGTGCAAAAAATACGGTAAGTTCTTAACCTGAGGTACCACTGTACAGAATAAGACAATTGTTCCATCTCTAACTCAGCATGGTCTATACTGAATGGCAGAGGCTCTCCAGGATTCCAGGCAGAAAATTCTCCCTGCCCTACCTGGAGATGCTATAAACTGAGCCTGAGGACATTTATATTCAAGGAAGAAGCTCAGTCACTGAGCTATAACCCTTCCCCTAGAGAAGGAATATGACTCTAGGGCAATGTGTGGCCCAAGGGTTGCATACGGCTCTCAGCCTAATTTCAGGCTTCAGAAAAGAGCAAAGTACCCTTCTCCTGACAACCTGCTGGGCATGAAGGGTGGGGAAAGGTTTCATAAAGAGAAAGAAGAGGAGGAAGTGGAATGAGTAAGGGGAAAGCGATAGCTCCACCCACTTTGGACTCTGTCTCCCCCCCCCCCCCATCAGCAGGCAACTCTTGAAGGAATCCAGCCCTTGAGAGACAAAAGGTTGTCCATCCATTCCATAGGAAAAGAAAGCTTGTGTTCTGCTCTCCTTCCCATCTCTTGTGGCATGATTTCTGATCTGTTAAAAAGGTAAAGGCCCAGATCTGAAATAGTCCAGGGCAGGGATGCCAACTTGAATAAAATATGACCGGGGGGGGGGGGGAATTAGGTAAGTCCCGCCCCTGCATAATCAATCACAAGATGCAGCACATGCACACCATCTGAATGGCAATGCCCATCAGCTGGGTGGGGGGAGCTGACCCTCTCAAATATTTTATTGTGAGGATGAAGGGACCTTGGACCCTAGGTGTTGGCTCCTATGGTCAAAGGCAATAATCAGTTTTGTGCCGCACAAGTAGCCCAAGGGAGTGAGTGGGGATGCTCATTCACATCTCCACTGCAATGTAGTTGGGAACAAGAGCCCTGCAATGCAGATGGAGATTACAGAGGCTGAGTCACAGCCAGATGTGCTCTTCAGTATGGAGACATGCTCAAACTGTGTCTGTGGGTCACTCCCAGTCTGGTAAGAGAATCCGCATGCCTGAGCCTACTTCACCATGATGCTTCCCCTCATTCGATCAGGACTTCAGGGGTCCTTTGCAAAGACACTCCCGGCTTTAATAACTGCAGTGAAGTCATCAATGTGACAGTAAGGGGCCTGCTCTGATTGTTCTCTCTTCCCTCCAACCATATCAATCTACATTAGTTATGACTTTCCTTGTTTGGTCTAACTATTCATGGTTGTCTGTAAGATGTTTTGTGATGAAAGGTAAAGATTGCCGGTGTGGAAAGCTAAGGATCCTGGCTACTATATGACTCCGCGTTGATGAACCTGGATTTGCTTGTGAAAGCAGAATTGCCATTGTGCTTCTGGTTGCCTGGAAACAATGCAGGTGAGCCAAGGCAGGTAACTTCTGATAGACGGATGCACTGTGAGAGCAGCACATTTAAATGGCCATCCTTGGAATCATCATATCAGGTTGTCATGCAGCTCAGCTGGAATCTGATCATAATGGTTTCGAGGGAGATATTTGAAAGGACACTTTTTGCAGAGTTATACAAATTTTGGAACTGAATGATAAGATGGTTGTTGGTGAGGTGGAATCATATTCCCCCTGAGATCAGTTTTTTCACACATGCACAAATCCATCAGAGTTTTATCTGACCATTTTTCACTGAACTAATTTTGTTTTATTTAAATCTACAGCGCTATTGCCACATCAAGGTCAGGACACCCTTCTCCAATACTTTCTCCTCCTCTCCCATCTAATACAATGAACACAAAGGCCGGCAAACAAAGATGAGTCATTTTTGGCATTGTTCTGTTTTCGTGAAACAAGGAGATATCTTTGCTGAGGGTATGTGTACTTGTGCATGAGAGAAAGAGAGATGACCCCAGAAAAAAAAGGAGGAGGAAGATGAAAAAAAGCCATTTCGCAATGGAATAATGACAATAGCTACTCACAAGACCCCTCTCCACCTTCAAATGTGGATTGCAATCTATCGGTCATTTTCTTTCACGCATCATCTCCCATTATATAGCAGCACATGCCACAGAAATTAGCTGGCAAGCAGAGCCATTGAAACAATTCTTCCATACTATTCCCTACTTTATGGTAAATTCTAAATAAACTATGAATCATTATTAAATAAATGCAAACTCTGCTGTGGAACATGAGGGCTGTGTGAAAAGCGGCCTGCATTTCTTCTTCATTCTTGTGGAAATTGCTAGTTGATGGGGGAAAATGTGTTTTCTTAAGACTTCTAATGCTCTGACATGACACATAGCCATTGTAGAAGATACATTAAGCCATAGCTATCTGCACATTGTTATCTAAAAGGAATGTTTCGTGTACTATGAATTTGAGCAGATAGGAAAAACTTGGTGTTTTCCCAAATGGCAAATTGTGTGAGCTTAGCTTTGAGGAACTGACACAGCTTCAGAACTCACATGGCCAACCTATTCCATTCCACAAATTCAACCTCTTCATTTGTAAATAAACAGATATTGCAAGATACCAAAAATCTTCAGTATTCCTCAGAAGGAAATATTCTGGAACTGCCTACTGCTTCTCAAAAGTGGAGAATGTGAAGGCTGAAACAGCAGAAGATATAAAATAGCTATAAAAGGATTGGTGAGCTGGGTACTAACTCTTGAATGACAGTGTGTGGATAATGTCATTATATAGTTCAGTCATTAGGTGGAGTCAGGCATTTCCTGTACTGAGAGATTCAGTAAAGCAGTTGTCTAACTTTCTGACAAGGATGCCCTCTACACCTTCCATAACAGAGAGAAGTGAGTAGAGTTTTTATCAGTTTTTTTCATTTTTTTTAAAATAATAATATTTATTAAAATTTCAGAGGAAATACAAAAATATGAAAAGGAAAAAAGAAAAAAAGAAGGAAAAAAGAAGACAAAAAGATACAAAATACAGAAAAATAAAAATAAAAATAGTTAAAAACAAATCAGTCATTCCATATCCTATCTTTCATCTGCCTATTTCCCTGACTTCCTCACACCTCCCTTTTTTTGTATCCTGATTCAGTCATTGATTCAGCAAATCCTTTCTATATTTTAGCTTATAACCAATTAATTAACTCTATACATCCTATCCATCTTTCACCATATTCTGATGTTCAATTTACCTTACTTTATTTAACCTTATCTTACCATAAAATACCTTAACCTTATCTTACCATAAAATACCGTAAAATACCTTAAAACTTAAAAACTTAATACTTATTTATCCTTATATCATTTCTGCTAAAGCCAGACAGTTTCATTCCAACATTCTCCCTAATATTCATTAATTTTACACTAATTCCCAAAATAAAAATTTTTCTATATAGACTCTTCCAGTTTTCATCCAACGTCCCTTCTTCCTGGTCTCGGGTTGTGTCAGTCCTTATTATCCATTCCATCTAGTCCATCAACCTGGTAGTCTGATATCCGAGGCTCTTAAGTTTCTTCCATGCCCCTTCTGCAGATCTTTTTCTTCTTGTTTATACTTGCACTTTTCCTTGTCTTTTGTTGGTCTCTTTCTTAGTTTCTTTCCTTTCTCCTTAGGGAGTAGGTCTCCGGGGAATTTCCATCCATACTCATGTACATCTCCCCACATCAAACCAGCCCATTCCCCACAGTCCCACTCCCCACAGTCATCAATATAATCCAAAAGATCTTTAACAGCATATTTCAAAATCTCTCCAAAGTTGAGATCCTCCTCAGCTCCAGACTTCCTCAGGCCTAATTCAAGTTCATTCTTCCAAAACAGCGGCTTATACTCCTGCAGGGCCTCGGGTCTCACCATTTGTGTTGCTTGAGGTAGCACCGTGGCTTCCTCCATTATTATCTGCACTTGCATTTGCCCAGTCGAACCAGTTTCCTGGGTTGGTCCCTGTATAATTTCTATGTCAATATTCCCTATTTGTCCACATTCACTAGTTGCAACAGTCATCAAATCCAACTTCTCATTCATCAAATCCACCTTCTCATGCAACTGCTCCAGCAAAGCACTTGTCTTGCAAAAAGCAAGCACCAGGACTTCTTCCAAACACATTTTTATTCAAGGTCACAGTCTGGTCCCACGATGTTAATCTCGCAGCTGTGAAATCCCCAAGTAAACTGCAGCAACCATTTGACAAGCTCCCTCTAGAGGATACAATTTCTATTTGTATCCATCTTTTTAAATCATGTCCAACAAAAGAAAGTTACTTTCAGTTTTCAAATATTTTGCTTCTTTAGAATGCAACAGGCAGCATTGGAATCAATTTGTTTCTCTTTTTTCTTGCTATCTATCAAAATGTTCCATTCACAGTCAATGAACGTCTCCGATAATTTCTGTCTCTGGCACCCCATTCCCAGGTTTGAGACGGTGGAAACTTATTTTCCTTTACTCCCTCTCCAGCAGGCTTGAACAGTTTAATTCCCCCCCCCTTTTCTCCTGCTGCTAAGGGGGTTTTAATGGTTATAAATGAAGGAAATTTCGACCTTTGTAAAGCAACTTTCCAGGCTATTAGCTTACAAGATTTTTGCTTCAGTCTATTTACAGAAAGCGGAAGGCAGATTTCCTGTTTTGAACCTTCCCGCTTCGATACCAAATTAAAATATTTCTTGATCCAATTTTCCGTTTCTACTCACGGGTACTTGTTTAGAATCCAATTGTCGACAGGAAAAAGTCAGCGCTCTCCGGCAATGGCAATGCGGCTTCCCTCCGTGAAAATAGCAGTCAGTTCGCAGCACCGCGCCGATCACCCTACTTCACTCCGGAGCCCCAAAATGGGGTCCCCCGCTAGTAGGGGAGGCGCTCCTGGTGCTCTGCCGAACCCCACGTTCCCAGGCTTCTTCCACCTGGGATTTCTAGCGGGTCCCCACCTCCGCCGTGGCGGGTAGACACAGTTTCCACGGAGCCAGTTCCTCCAGTTGGAGGAACTCCGCCATTTTGACGATGGCGCTAACCCGGAAGTCTTGAGTTTTTATCAGTTTTTTCATATGATCTTTAAAACTCTGAACAGTTTGGGTCCCAAGTACCACTGGGATTGTTTCCTCCCTTTATGAGTCTCCTCCATAGCTTAGACTTTCTGGCGGGGTACTTCCACTCGTCATAATGAAATTAGATTGATATCTATAAACAGCAGGGCATCTACAGTGGTGGCACACAAGTGTGGAACTTTTCCCCTACTAGGTCTGTGTTACTAGCTTCCTTCTGGTTTTTGAGACTAGTTTAAGAGCTTCTTATTCACTCAGGCTTCTGGGGAATAAACTTTTGTACTTCTACAGTTTTGATACAAAATAAGAAAAATGATTCTTCTATCAAGTCTATGCTGGATTGCTTTATGAATTCTATGGTGATTAACTGCCTTGCAGATACCATTAAAAGAAAATAAGATACAAGTATGTCAAGCAAACCAAGTGGTTAAATTGGAATGTTCTGGGCCCTTCTAAAAGAGATCTTTTTTCCTTTTCTTTCAAAGGCAAAATTGTATGTACTATATTCTCAAAATTTTCCCTGACCTTTGAATAAGTCATGTCAGAAAACTAGCTAAAAATCAGAGCCGACAGGTTACATTTGACAAAGTCCTACTAACAGCAGATGCACTGAAATCAATCAACTTGATTAAGTTAGTCCATGGATGTATCTACTCAGAGTATGGTTAGATAGATATAATCAAACATTTTCACATTAAATGCAACGAAACAACTATAAAAGTTTTCACACTCATTCATGTGGATATATCTCAGCTAATTTAATTTATAAATCTACTTAAGACACAGAAGAATAAATAGTTAATATATGGGAGTTTTTTAAAAAAAGAAAAAGAAAAATACATGTACCCTAGGACAAAGTGCTTCAGGTCTGGATAAGATATAAAGATCTACTTGAAAGTAAAACCCCAAGGTGGTTGTCACCGATGGAAGCGAAGGCTCAGAAAAAGCTCAATATGGAGGCCAAATGGCCAAAATATTGGGAGATTTTGGAACAAGAAGGAGATAAGTTGAAATTGCAGAGCTTTGAGAAACTAAAAGATAAAGTGCGAGATTGGCTTCATTATTATCAAATAAGGGAGGCTTACAATCTGGACAAGAAAGTTGGCTTCCAGGTGGAAAAATCAAAATTGGAAACAGAACTGTTAGATCCCAAAACTAAGATATTATCAAGAATGTATAACTTGCTGTTGAAATGGAATACTCAGGATGAAATAGTGAAATCTGTTATGATAAAATGGGCATAAGATGTTGGACATAACATTATGTTCGCTGACTGGGAACAGTTATGGACCACAGGTATGAAATTTACGGCATGTAATGCCTTAAGAGAGAATATTATGAAAATGATATACAGGTGGTACATGACACCAGTCAAGCTTGCAAAAATATATCATTTGCCCAATAATAAGTGTTGGAAATGTAAAGAAAATGAAGGTACATTCTTTCACCTTTGGTGGACGTGCCCAAGGATTAAGGCTTTCTGGGAGATGATCTATAATGAAATGAAAAAGGTATTTAAATATACCTTTCTGAAGAAACCAGAGGCCTTTCTCCTGGGCATGGTCGGCCAATTGGTGCCAAAGAAGGATAGAACTTTCTTTATGTATGCAACAACAGCAGCAAGAATACTCATCGCAAAGTATTGGAAGACACAAGATCTACCCACCCGGGAAGAATGGCAGATGAAGTTGATGAACTACATGGAACTGGCGGAAATGACTGACAGAATCCGAGACCAGGGAGAAGAGTCGGTAGAAGAAGATTGGAAGAAATTTAAAGACTATTTACAGAAACACTGTAAAATTAAGGAATGTTAGAGGGATGCTGGAATGAAGTTATGTGGTTTTAGCAATAATGTTATAAAGGGGTATGTAAAAATGGATTGTTAACAGGTGAAAATGTAAAGTTACAATATATTAAGATAAAATATTAAGATTAAAGCAAAAAGGGTAAGGACTTGCTGAAACAACTACTGAACTAGAATACAAAAAAGGGAGGTGTGAGGAGGTCAGGGAAACAAGCAAATGAAAGATAAGACATGGAAAGACCGATTTGTTTTTAATTGTTTTTTATTTTTCTGTATTTTGTATTTTTTGGTTTTTTTATCTTTTCTTTTCTTTTTTCTATTTTTGTAATTTCTTTGAAACTTTAATAAATATTATTTAAAAAAAAACCAAAGTGCTTCAGAATTGCAACAAAATCCTACTGATTATTGCACACAGTCATGTGGCAAATATTTACAGGTTCCTCAAGATAGGAGTATATGAAAAGTGTTTCCTAATCCTAAAAACACTGCTATGGGTGTTATTTCTGGGCCTATGTATTGATATGTAGTCATTTTATGTGGACAAGTCAACCTATGCCATAGCCCTGCAAATGAAACTTCAGCTGTTAGAACCAGTAGCTTTTAGCACTTTTTCATGCAAGATGTTAACATTTGTACATAGATGTAGGAGGCGACATCTGAAATGTGAAAGACAAAGGCAGTGATGTATTTGGAGTTTTAGAACTGCGGTTGGTATATATACACATCAATACGTTTTGTATGCAATGACAGCGCAGTCACTTATTTGAAACCTTGGAAATCCAAAATGGGATTTCCCTTTTGATTCCCTTTTAATTTTTTTATATAAATATATTTATTTATGAATTTCCAAGACTGTCTGTACAGAAATGGCTTATCAGTTGGGGCAGAGCTGCTATGCTGGCTTCCTGGCAGGTGAGTCTCTTGCCTACTAGGAGAAAGGAAGGAAGACGCGAGGTGGCAAGGAGGTCAGCGTTGTGCAAACACACTAGCAATGCTGCTGGATTGGTTCCTGCTGGAGCATTCACACCTTGACCACCTCCCTACCCCCTTGCCCCCTCTTTCCCAGTAAACAATAGTGACCTACCTGCCGGGAAGTTGGAGGAATGGCTCCACTCCACATGTATTGCTTTTTAGGATCTTTTTTTATTTATTTTAAGATTGATTTCTATACAATACAGTACAAAGCCCAAAGAAGTAAATCGCAAGAAAAAAGTCTAGCAGGAATAACTTGGCAGTGTTAATATTCTTTCTTATTTTTATAGCCCACTTTTCTTCCAAGGAGCTCAAGGTAGCATACATGGCTCTCCTCCTCACCACGTTATCATCACAATGACCCTGCAAAGCAGGTTAGGCTGAGAAATAGTGACTGGCCCAAGGTCACCGAGGTGACTGGCTGCATGGGGATTTGAACCCTGGTTTCCCAGGTCCTAGTCCAATATCCTAACCACTGCACCACACTGGCTCTAAATTAATATCCACCATCAGTATGCTGATGACCCTCAGCTCTAGTTGTCCATGGAAGGCCAAAAGTATTTGTGACAAACAGATGCAATAATATTTGGACCGGCATCACCACCAGTTGGTAGGAATAGTTACAAGAAATATTCATGATGGTGAATGGATTTCTGGAAGAGGAAAGTTTTACCTACTGGATGGCATCTGCCAAGCTGGAGTTCGGAACTGCAGGGAAACCAGGCATTCTTTTAGCTACAGGATACATTCGACATTCATTATTTTTGGCATTCCCCTCAGTTCTTGTCCTTTTCAAAGTACTCGGAAGAATTTGTATTAGTAATGATAGCCTGCACAGTCCCACAATATGAGGAAATAAGAACACAGATGAAGCCAGAATGATATCATGCTTTCCACGAACCAGAATTTTGCACTACATCTTTTTATAATTCAGCACAACGTCTTAACTTCTTGAAATCAACACAACCCAAAGAAAATCTCTTTAAGCCTGAAGTGGGTTAAAATTAAGTACTGGCATTTTCAGTTTCAATAGCTCTGAAATATGACATCCTTTGGTTAAAACTGCAAAATGTTCCAATAAATATGTTCAGCTAGGATAGAATATAAATTAGATGAACATGCCTGACATATAAAAAAGTTTATACATTTTCTTTTAAAAAACTTCAATCCCTTTATTTTTTTTTTCCTCGGAAAGAAACCCAAATTAGTTTACAACCAGAACCAGCTAGAACCCAATTGCTCCACCGCAAATTTATTGCAAAACTGATCCATCTCTAAGGGCATAACTGCAGCAGGTCATTTGCATATGATCTGTTGCTTGTCATAGCATCTCAGCAATTTATTGAGGGGTGGAGGGAGGCTATCTTAGAGCCTTACAACCCCCAAGCTGTTTCATAATACATGGAGACATCTCAAGGTTACCCTCCATTAACTGATCAGGCCATCAGTGTTATTGGTTTCTAAAACTGATTGGTTTATAAAGGGGGCATTTCTGGGAAGGTAGGTACCACTACTAATGAATCCTGAGGGAAGTTCCATGAACATATATTGAGCCAAGATGAGCAGGCTGGAGTTACTGGGTGTAATGAAAGCTGGTAGGAGGGGAAGAACTAGTGGGACACTTATCTCCAGATGCAAACTCTATGGGAAGGAAAAAGAAGGGTCATAGAATCATAGAATTGTAGAGTTGGAAGGGAGTCTGAGGATCATCTAGTCCAGCCTTTCTCAAACTGTGGGTCCCCAGATGTTGTTGGACTACAACTCCCATAATCCCTAGCTAGCAAGGCCAGAGCTCAGGAATGATGGGAGTTGTAGCCCAACAATATCTGGAGACCCACAGGTTGAGAACCGCTGATCTAGTCCAACGCAATGCAGGAATATGCAGCTGTCCCAAACAGGGATCGAACTTGCAACTTGGGCATTATCAGCACTATGCTCTAACCAGCTGAGCTATTCAGGGTGTATGAGAGGTGGTGTTACTCTGTATGAAAGAGTCCAACGAGCTATAAATACCAAAAGGTTCAGCATCCTCCACGGAAGTGATGTAGATAATGACAGCAGACACAAAGAGTAATTTAGTACTGGAGAAAAACAGTTGTTCCCTTGGCCAAAGTACCCAGGGTGACCTTGAAATGGAGAATGAAATCAAGGAGGTATCAATGAGAAAGAAGTAAACAATTCTAGATACTCTAAATGATTATGCCCTAGAATTGACCAAAGGAATGACAGCTCTGGATTTAAGTGGTGTCCAAGATCTGGTTTAAGATGCAAGCTTCGTTGAACCAACTGGGAACAGTGATTAGAGTGCTATCAAATTCAACATATATGTAAGCAGACAATTGCCAAGGAACTCCAACTCAGTCACATTTGACTTCAAAGAGGGTACTTTTTAAAAAACGAGTGAATTGGTTTTTTTAAAAAAAGCAACTAAAAGAGAAAACCAGCTTCTCAAGATGATTGAGGGGGCCCGATGTGATGTTGTGAGGAGCTTCTGAACATTGAGGGGGCCCAGCACCCCTCAAAAATACATCTCAAAACCATGTGTATCTCAAAACCACGATAGTAGAAGCCCATCTAGAATGTATCCTGCAGACCAGGGCCATGAAGACTCCAGCATGGTTAATGGGCAGAGTCAAGGAAGATATTAGAAGCAAGAAGGTTTCTGACAGAAAACAGAATTCATCTCCAAAAGAGGAGAATAAAAGAGGATACAAATCTTGGCATAAAAGATGCAAGCATTGGGTGCACACGCGCGCACACACACACACACACACACACACACAAAAGAATACAAGGAGCAGATTGCTTAAATCCATAAAAGGCTAGCCTTCAAATACATTAGTAGTAGGAGACCAGCTAGGGAAGGAGGTTGGGCCTTTGGGTGACAAGGGAGGGTATGCTAAAGAAGGAAAAGGAGTGTTATTTTAATCAAACTGCAGTCCAACTTGGGATCACATGGTGAAGGGTAGGCTAAAAATTTCCTATATAAATAAATGCCAGGGTATAATTGCATCCTCCGACATTACTCTTAAATGGATTGAAATGTGCATATAATATATTGGCTTTTATTATTATGTTTAAGCATCACGCGTCCTGGAATCTTAAGGGACAAATAAATAAATAATATAGAAACCAACTTTAATTAATCTCCAGCCAAAAAAAAAAAAAAAAAAACGAGCCCAAGAAAAAATGCCTTGCTTCTGAAGGCTTACAATGAGGAAAGAATATTGTTGCAAAATATTTATTTAGTTCCACAAATCACATTTGGCAACCGCTGGTTAATAATAAATAAGGCCACTGACCTTCACATTGGACTTAGACCTCAGGACATCTTTTCAGTATGTTTGCTTTGTATGCATCAGCCCCAACCACCGCGAACAAGCAACTCGCTCACCACGGAAGGATCAGAGTCAGTACAAAACAGACTACATTATTATCAGCTGCATGGAAATGTAGAAATACTCCGTATTAACATTTCACAAAAAATACATCATGCAGAGGGGAAAAGACTAACAGTGCAATTTGAGGCATGTCTACTCAGAAGTAACATCTACTGAATTCAGTGGAACTCACTCCAAGATAAGCATGTATAGGATTATTGACTAAGGAAGAAAGTGCTGGATCAGGAAGGGAGGAAGAAAGAGGTGGTTTTGTTCTAATTCCAAATCATTCTACCCATTCTGTAGTATGCAGTGCTGCAGGTATTAGAATTTGGGGCTGTACTACTTCAGGCTGAAGGTGTGGACGGTATCATGGTCATATTCAACCACATAAAAAGCTCTTGATAAGTAGTAATAGGGATGACTCAAAACAGTATTAGGGCAAAATGAAAACAAAAATGTGTACACTAATGAAAATCTCATACAAAAATGCATTACATTCTCGGAAAATTTCTTGCAAAAATGCACAATAAAGAAAATTGCATGGAATAACGTGTGTATTGGGAGACATGCATCTACATGTTCATGTGGACTTCTAAAAAATTGCAGACTGATAGAGAAATTACTGAGCTTCAGACTGGAAAAAAAATGATAAACGGAGAGAAACTGAAATTGACAGCTTTCCTCCAGTGTATTCTCCTATAATATTTTGGCACAGACGTTGATTTTTCATAGACAAGCAATGGAAGTTTATTACACAGATGATGAGGCTCAAAGCACATTTTACAATGTGCAAAGCTAAAAGAATTTTTTGTTTGTTGTTGCAGTGTTCTCACCTCAGTGTCTATTATGCTGCCTCTGCTAAAGAAAGCAGAACGAGATTAATAAAAACATTTTTCTTATTTAGTTGTACTTTAACTCTTGCTCCTTTAAAAAGAAAGAAAGAAAAATAGCTTTCATCTTTCTACAGAGTTCTTTGTAAACTGCTGTAATAGCAGACAGGCTGTATTCCCCCCCAAATATAATAAAAATGTACTAAACATGAACAATGTCTTAGAAGACCCAAGTACACCCCCCTCAGCAACTCTGACTCGCCTAAGAAGTGTTCCTTGGGGATAGCAAAGTCTGTGTGTTTCACTTTCTCCCCCCCCCCCATATATTTATACTGCCACTCATTCTTGATGCTACAGGGAGTAGGGATTATAAGAAATTAGAACAATAGCCAAAATAGCAATCAAAAGACCAATAAACAACATCTGAAACAAATCCAGGAGACCAAATCCACAGAGTAGGCTTCTGGAGAACTGGAACCTAAGATGCTGCTTTGACAGAGTGAAGCCCTTGGTCCATCTCTGTCGGAAATGGGGAGCTGGTGGCCTCCCAGGTAATGTGAGAGTCTAACTTCCATCGGTCCCCAGACAGTACCCTCAACCATCATGGATGTTGCAGTTCAACAACGTCTGTGGGATCACCAGCTCCATGCTTTGTGGAAACTGCCCTGGGAAACTTGATTGATGGGTGGTACGTAAATACTTTTAATAAACAGAGCCATGGTTTTCAGTCTCAACTGAAAATGTCCACACTCTGATCACCACCTAAATCACCTGTGACAGTAAAGAGACCCCAGGAAGACAGCAATAGCAGATGACTGCAGTGTACAGGCAAGCCAATATGGCAGCATGTCTTTCTGGAAGCATATATTATATCCCCTGCAAGCAGAAGCCAATGTAGTGGGGCAGTGGAAAAGGTCACAATGCAGTGGCATCGTGTCATGTATTTTGTACTCCTTGACATTACTGGAGAAGAGATAAGAAGACTCAGAGCTGCTGCTTGCTACTGAAAAGGGGGAATCACACCAGGGAGTTGAACTTAATAGATTTGATAAATGTGCTATGGATTTTTCCCCCTTGCAGCTTAGTGAGGTTTTCTTTCTGCTGAGTAGGACTGATCTGCTGCTCTTTTTTGAGAATTTGGGTTTCTTTTTATTTATTGTCGCATTATGCTTTCAAGTTTGCTGGTTGCCTAAAAGTGTCTTGAGTAGATTCTAAACAATGCTTCCCAACCTTCTGGGGACCAGGGTCACATTTGAAAATTCGAGAAATGATCAAAGAGCACTACAAAAAGGATCATCTTGTAAAAGGAAAGCTGGTGGTGCTCAGACCTCCCCCCCCAAAAAAAAATAAACCCACACAGGCAAAACATCTGCACACACCCCAAAATAAGTAAAACACTGACCAAAAGTAGGCAACACTCCTCAAACAACAAAATTCAAAAAACCACAAATTTCTTTAAACAGTAAAAGGATGGAAGGGCAGGGATCTTGGGTGTCACCAATGGGATGTCTGAGGACACTGCACCATGTTATGGACCAGATACAAAATATTTTCAGAACTCAAACCCAAATAAGTCATACTGAATAAATAACACTAACCCATATTTTATAATTACTGTCTTGCATCAGTAAGAGACTTATTAGCCAATACCATGGCTTGCCCAGATTCAGATAGCCATATTTGCTACAGAAATGTGAGTCATGCTGTCCAGAATACTCTGGCTTATCCCTTATCTCAGTGAACACACTGTCTTGTGGGAAATCCTTTTTAGAATGAGCCAGCAGCAGTATGCAACTCATAAGAAGATATACACCTTGAACAAACCCTTTTTGGAAGCAACCAGCATATATTCATTCTCTCTCTCTCCGTGTGTGTGTATTATGAGAAATAAAACACTTTTGAGTTCCAATAAAAGGGTTATACAAATTAGGAAGTGTCTTGCCCTGTTGTGTTCCCTTTACAATGCTGAAATTTAGGCATACGCATTCCAAATATGTTTCTGATTTGAACTAAAACGCTCTTTAAGCAAGAGATTATGCCAATGGTGCAGTATCTTAATGCACAGAAAATGTGCCAGCAGCATTATGCAAGTCATAAGAAGATATACACCTTGAACAAATCATTTTGGAAAGTGACCAATATGGGCGGGGGGAGAGAGAGCATTACTCTTGCACATCTGTCTAACTCAGTGTTCAGTGGAGCCCTTTCACACATTCAGCCACAATAAGAGCCAACTCCAAGAGGCTGTGGGGGCTTCGACCCCCACAATAAAATATTTGAGGGGGCTGGGCCCCCACAAAATTGATGGATATTCCCATTCAAATGGTATGTGTGCACTGCGTCATATGATCGATTATGCAGGGTGAGGCTTACCTAGGCGCCCACAATATTTTATTCAAGTTGGCACCCCTGTCAGCCACTATTATTAACTGCAGAGAAATTGAATGTGACAAAATTATTTGGGAAGGCTAAGCAGAAGAAGCTGGTTGTCCTTCAAGGAAGACGCTCAGATTACTTGGAAAGCAAAAGAAGAAAGGGGGGGCGAACCTTGTTTGAGTTTCTTAGCTATTTAGGTGAAAGTCCAACATAAAATATATTAAACTCCATGGAAATCAATAATCTTAGAAATGCAATCCGATCATCCGTAAGTTCTCAAAAGTAATTTCAATTTGTTTCAATGAGGCATACTTGTGAGTAATTGGGGTATAGGATTTCAGCCTGTGGACTTTAGTTTCAGCTGCCTGAGGTGAAGGACAAGATGCTGCCCCACTGAATTCCATGTCTTGGACTGGCAGCTGAATTGTCCTTCAACACTGATGAAAGGATAGCATCCTCCACCACACCTGAGGCAGAAGACCAGATGAGGGACCCCAGGAGAGGCCATGTGGCAACAGAGAGGAGTGTCTGGGGGCTCAGAAGATATAGCCAGGAACTGCTACTGCCACCCCCTGGACATCAGCCTCCTGATGTGATTATCTGACTCTGTCAAATGATAGAACTGCTCCCGATGTATCAACCATTTTAAAGCAAACAAGCAAAAGCACCACAAAAGACCTGATGCTTAATCCCACGTACGTGAACCATTGTATACCAATTACAATTCTCTTTTTCATGATGGGTCACGAGTTATACTGGAAAGAATTATTTCTGCTTTTGATACCCCTCAACCCCTGCCCTCACAGATACAGAAACAATGTGCCCCAGTGAGATGGTGTTTTCACAATAAATAGCCTACAGACTTTGTCAGTGGTTTTTAATCTTTCTTAATGTTACCCTTCTGCCTGTTGCTAAACCTTTTCAACCTTTTCTTCCTCGTTCTGAAGTTTGCTCTTTTAAAGTTCAGTGCCATTGAGAGGCTCCTCAGAGATTCATTCATTGTTATCTTATTTAATCTAATTGTGCGCAGAACGTTATTGGCCTCATATTACCTCTTGTTTATATTGTTGCACGCCATCCCAGTCTCCGAGCGGCGCGATATTCCAGCGGGTTCCGGGTGCTAATGCAGGGTTTGTGTTTCCTTTGGAATGAGGGGCAGTGGAAACTGTGGTGGCTTAATGATATATGGTTTATTTGCACACACCTACAACCTGAGTCTGCAATGGAGGGATTCACAGCATTAACCACTCATCCTCCCAATTACCCTATGGGGTAGGTTGGGCCAAGAGATGGTGATTAACTCAATGTCACTCAAGGAAATTTATGCCGGAAAAAATATATATGAATATGAGTCTTTCTATTACAATTCCAAATTCCCTACATTACGTGGGTTCTCATACACTGAGTAGAACAAAACAACAACAACAACAACAACAACAACAACAACAACAACAACAACAACAACAACAACAACCATTTATTATTTATACCCCGCCCATCTGGCTGAGTTTCCCCAGCCACTCTGGGCGGCTTCCAATCAAGTGTTAAAAACAATACAGCATTAAGTATTAAAAACTTCCCTAAACAGTGCTGCCTTCAGATGTATTTTAAAAAGAAGATAACTGCTTATATCCTTCACATCTGAAGGGAGGGCATTCCACAGGGCGGGCACCACTACCAAGAAGGCCCTCTGTCTGGTTCCCTGTAGCCTCACTTCTCGCAATGAGGGAACCGCCAGAAGGCCCTTGGTGCTGGATCTCAGTGTCCGGGCTGAATGATGGGGGTGGAGAAGCTCCTTCAGGTATACAGGACCGAGGCCGTTTAGGGCTTTAAAGGTTAGCACCAACACCAAGAAGACAAATACAAGGATTCTAACCCCTGTGTTGGCTTCATAACATCATTTGAAGTATTTGCGTTTACAAGAGACAATAAGAGTATGGGGTTGGGACTGGATAATAGATTAACTCTTCGCTCCCACTGATTTTCCCCTGCAAATAACTCGCAGACTGTTATTAGCCAGTTTCCTCCCAAAAACCAAAAGCAAACCAAGTTGGGAGAAAAACTTGAGATATTCCTTAAGGGAACCTCAAGCACATGGAAAAGATTAAGAACATACTCCTCTAATCCTCTACTTTCCGCATACCAATGCCCTCCAGCCCCCCAATTCTCTGACTTCAGGGAACATGCTCTTCAAAGGCATTGTGTAGCTTAACCCTGTGTTCAACATGGATGATACTATACCAGCCTTGCACATACCAGCCTTTGTCATGTTAAGCCAATTGCAGCCATTCATTCATTCATGTATGGTGGCCCACTAGGGACTCCTCTTGTTTTGGTCATCATCCTTAACTGCAAGCACTTGGCACTCCACACTAAGGTTGATGGGCTGGACTATTCAGATTGGTGGGTAACAACCAGTCATGCAAGCTTTCCCTGTACATTGCAACATAACTGCAGTGCGATGCTTGGACTCATTCTTGTTGAACCAAACCAGCCAGCTAGCCAAGAATGCTTTGAAAACTGTTATAAGGAATTAAGTATAAATAGATTTTTAATGTATTAAAGGGGGAAAAAAATAAGGTTAGAATAAGTTAAGATAAATTACAGGACAGAAAACTGAGGAAGATGGAAAGGATTTGCTGAAACAGTTAATTGAAGTGGAATACAAAAAGGGAGGTGTGAGGAGGTCGTGGAAACAAGTGAATGAAAGATAAGATACCAAAATTATGGATGTGTTTTAAATTGTGTTTGTTGTGTTTTGTTAATTTAATGTTTTAGTGTTACGTAGTGTTTTTGTTTTTGTATTGTATTGTATTGTTTTGTTGAATTCTTTTTCTTTCCTTTATAGTTTTTAAACTGTTAATAAATATTATTTTTTTTAAAAAAAGAATGCTTTGAAAACCAAGCACAAAATCCGTAAGGAGGAAGGAGTGAAACTGTTACACATCACAGTCTGCATGCTATGCCTAACATCTAACAGTGGTTCACACATTCAGCTGTGACTCATCAAGTGCTAAGTCATCGACTGACAAGATATAAAGCTATGAGCATGTTTGTGTGTATCAGCAAAAAACAAAAAGACTTCATCAGAATCTGTTTGCATATTTGCAAGCTGGAAAAAGTAGCATAGAAGCTTCCTTTACAGCAGCCAAACCTCACAACACATTAAATATCTCTGACTCTGCTTCTGAGAAACAAAACAATCACCAAGTTCAAAATATAAATGGTGGATCAACTGCAACCCACAATTCTGGTGGGAATAAGAATACTCCTGGCTCTTGTCCAGATGGGAAGGCCAGGTTGTAACATACATTCAGGTTATTTTGAACACTTGTTTATCTGAAACCACAATATGGACCTGTCTGTCTCTGTATTTTATAAATAATAAAATAATAAATAATAAATAATAAATATTTATAAATAATAAATAATAAATAATAAATAATAAAATACACTGAAAAATTATACTTTATAGCCACAGCAATGTTTGTGTAGCAATACTAATATACAAATAATCAGAACTGCAGTGGATAATGTCAACAGTTATGATCGCATCCTATTTCATACCAGAATGTATCCCCCCCCCCAAAAAAAAAACCTCTTAGTTTTGTGCTTACCCTGTTGCTTAAATGGCAGTTTGAGGTCCTCTTAAAACCTCGGTCTACCTTTAAACCCCTCCAGTAAAGCAATGACTCATAAGCATGAGTCAGATAAGGAATTCAGTTTTATTTCCAGTAAATTTCAGCTTGCATCTTCTTCATGGCAGTCACCTATGGCTGACAGCATTTATTCTTTCTGTCGCATGTTACATGACTTTTGGACTCATCTGAAATGTCAGTTCACTCAACAGTGCTTCAGATGCACTTGTAAAATTTATCCTCTTTCAAAAACAAGCCAAAAGGCTATATTGTACATTGCAATCAAAGAACATTAGAAAGGAATGTATTTGGGACCCATTGGAAGTGTATCCTGAGGGAGTTCCAGTTCACCTTCAGGAGCACATGATTTTTCACTTGCTCAGTAGTGCCTACATGCTGTGTGTCTTTGTGTCCCTGTCAACTTGTCTGCTGCATGTGTTTTTCTTCCAGAGCAGGGGTGGGGAACAATTTGTGGTGCACCAAATGTTTTTGGAGTCTGACTCCTTGCACCCTTACCATTGGCCATGCAGACTGGAACTGAGGTGGGTTGGAGTCCAACACCTCCTAACACCTGGAATAAAGAAATGCTGTGTGAGTTTTTCCATCTTGACCAGTCAGGTCCTGCTCCCTGCCTTGTAGGTGTTTTTCCACCTGGCCTGGGAGGGCAGGGACCTGACCAACTCTAGCTACAGAAAGCTGAGGCTATTGGGCTGGGGTATTGTTTAGCAAGAGTTGTTGTTAGTTTTCTGCATCTTTATTTTAGATCTTCTTGTGATTTGTGGGGAAATTATTTAGTTTGGTTGTGTATTTTTTATGTTTTACTTATTGCTCATGACTCCTTTTGATATGCCGTAGTTAAGTATTTTTTTCATGTTGTAAGCTGCCTTGGGCATGGTTCGAACGTGGAAAGGGCATGGTTCGAACGTGGCATGCAAATACAATTATGTATTTATCCATAGACTGTTTGGGAAATTAGTCTCCTCCACCCAGAACTGGTCAGCAGAAATGCAAGAGGTAGTGCTCCACCACCTGCTTCACCAGCTCTGCCTCTGCTGGTGAGAGGAAGGCGTTCCAGTGTATGGCATTGCCTCCAGGCAGAGAAGCCGAGTAGCCAAGCTTTACAAAATGCCCTGGTTCCTGTCATAGGCACCAACTCCTAGGGGCCAAGGCAGTTTTGGCCCTCTCCCATTGTATTTTTTGAGGGGACTGAGCCCCCTCAATTTTCCGAGGCCATTGGGCTACACCCACTGTCTCCTCACGACATCAGACACGCAAAATCAGGATGTCACACAATGTCACATCTGGAGAAGCTGGTACAGTAGACTTACTATGGATTTTTAGCTTCTTAAAGGGGTTGCTTGTGAATGGTCCTGCTAGTTCCATGTCCTCTCTGTTGGATTAGAGTGCATACATTGGATTTTGGAGTACAGCACAACAGGACAGAAATATTCCTTTTTACCACACTAGAAATGTCAATTCTAGCAAGTTTTAATTTACAATTATTTATTGAAAGTTCCAAGTTCCAATTAATACAGGGAGGGGAGTTCATAAGGACAACAGAATGGAAATTATGTTCTGACACAATAATACTTTTTATTGCTTGCTTTCCCAATCAAAGAAATGTACTGTTGTTCTATTAGCCTTAACTAATGGCACCCATGAATAATATAAAGTACACTGAAAAACAAATGAGCCATTTTGGATAGATTATTTTGCTTGGGCTTATTGATTAATGGCAGGCATCCAAGCAGGCAGTCTGGTGAAGTATTGCTAATTATTTTTTGGAGTTCAACTCTTTATTGATTTGATCCTATTAAGTGATATTAATTTTGTTCAACCTTTGTAAAAACTGCATTGTTGCAGAAGATATTGGGCTTATGCAGGGCTTAAAGTTGGATCGCACAAAGTAGAGTACAAAGACATGAAATTTTCTTTTTAAATATTGTGGAGAGGAATTGGTATGTATTGATGTGAATAGCAACACTGCATAGCTGGATTAAACCAGTAAGCTCCCTGGTCTCATCTTATGTAATGACACAGGATCCTTTCTGTCCAAATAACCTAACAGAGTAATTCATAAAAGAGAGGTATTCAGCCTCAGACATGCTCTGTATACAACAATGTACATGCTCTGTATACAACAATGTTAGCATAAGAAATACCTTGGATCAAACAGTACAGACAACATATGTACATGGACGGAGACCTGGTTCCAGCTTGGTTGTAGAACTTAATCTGTTCCAGGAGTTCTTTCCACTTCTGAAACAGTTCAAAAACCAAGACGTGGTTTCCGATTGGCTGCAGGAGCTTCCTGCACTCAATCGGAAGACATGGAAGTTGCGTGGACGTTCGGCATCCGAGAAACATTCACAAACTAGAACACTCATTTCTGGGTTTGTGGCATTCGGGAGCCAAGCCGTTCAACTACCAAAGTACCACTGTACTCAGGAAAATGCTGGGGCCACCACTGCTATGCTACCACTGTAGCTGATACTGCTCAGCTGTGTGGCTGCAGTGGTCTTGGGAGACAGCCTATCCAGCTCTGCATGCCTTAGCTCACTGGAGACACCAGGTTATTCATGCTGGCTCTGCTCTTAGTGTTCATGTACCATGCATGGACAGTATCAATGTAATTAACATGGTGGTGTCACCATGTACAGGTGTGCAGGGTCGTATTGCCCAGCAGGGACTGGGTGGTACAATCTGGCAGTAATGCTGAGCTCCTAGCCAGCACCACCATGTTAATAATTATACCAGTCCAACCTCTGACAAATGTACATTGGGGGGTGCCAGTAAGTGTCAGGAGCTTGTCCTACTCTTGAGTAGGACCCTGGCAGAGACACATGCCTGACTGGCATGTTCTCTCCCTCCTGACCAATTGTTTGGGAGCTTCAAAAGCCTTCTTTATCCCGAACATCACAGCGACTGAAGCCAACAGACATTGGCACACTTAGGGATCCGCAGAGTTTGTGCAGCTTGCGTAACAGACCTCAGAAACTCAGCATTTTGGCTAATCTACTTTATTTATATATAAACACACACGGAGCACTGCAACATGGCTCCCTCTCTCTCTAGCATCAGACATCAAGGAGAGAAAAAAACAAAGGACAATAGTCCCACTTCACAGAACACAGTAACACAAACATCCTGTCTCCATCACTTCCCACCTTGTGGACTCAAAACATACACCCTCATGTGGTAGACAAAAATCCCATGACTGAAATCACGGAGCAGAAATTCTAACAGTAAGTACAGGTGGAACATGGGTGTCTGGAATACAGGTACAACATGATCACTGCTACCACAGGTCAGGTAGTCAGGTAGCCAACAACAAAAAATTTCAGGAGCAATTGCCACTAGGGAGGGCATGGTGCTGCCAGGCTAACCTCCTGAGGGCAGCTTGCCCAATGTCCCTCATAACCTGTAGCCAGACCTCCATGTGTGGTAAACATTAGTATAACTGAGAAACATTCCTAATCTAATCCTCCATCCACTGTTCTACACTCACTCTTTATGACAGCAGTTATCCCTTGATAAGCATTATTTATTGTTTATTTACTGTTTCAAATTTATAACCCATCCTTCTTCAGAGGAAGTGCAGGGCAGCTCCTAATAACATAATTATATACAAATGATTTTTAAGCAAGCCTATAACATTTTGCAGGAGACAGTTAAAACCAGCAGTATAAAAACGTCGTAAAACTATTGGATGTGCACAGCTGGGGATGTCACTCCAGGAAAGTCAGTGAAATAACTTTTTCATGCTGCATTGATTTGGGCAACATTTACAATAGGCAATATCCTTAGTTCTCAATAGTCCTGAAAATTTGGAGCAGGGCAAAAAGCATTGCCTCTCCACAATTGTCACCTGCCAATGTCAGGTGAGAAGGCTTACTCCTTCCCATCTGCTGTCTAGTGGAACTGAGTTATGGATACTGTGTGACTTGACTGATCTACCCATTCCTTTTACTGTTTTGATGCAGTTGAAATGTCATTCCTCATGACATTTCCAGCGCCCACACATTTTCCACATATTAGTCTGCAAAATGTGACAGTAAACAAACATCCAACATAAACATGGCACTCTCCTTGAGTAGGAAGGTTGGCTGAGAAGAGTAAGAATGATGCATACTGAACATATGCTTTGCCATTTACATCCGCCAAGCAGCAACTTCAGAGTTTTGTCATTGATAACAAAGGCAGTGAGAAAGACATCAGGAGGCTAACACGAACGTGGCCCTTCCTTCGCTGTGCCTCCTGATGTCTTTCTTCGTTTTTAGTCTCCCTCACATCTGTAAAACTGTAGCTTGGGGTAGACATATTGCAAGGGCTACCAACCTTTTGGAGCTCACAGACACTTCTGGAAACAGGGAAACAGTTGTGGGCACATCACAGGCTTTGCAACCAAACACGTACTGGAACTTATTCTACTGACTATAATAAAATGCTTAACTCAAGCCTAATTTCAGTTGGCGCCAGGGAAAACCTGTGAGGGAGCATGTCCCATGGGTGCTGCAATGGACACACTTGCATACAGCATCTTTGTGGCTGCCTCCACCATCATGCCATGCCACCGCATTGTCAATCAATTAAAAGTATGAGAACACCTCCTCATATCTCTCTCTCTCTCTCTCTCTCTCTCTCTCTCTCTCATGAAGTCAACGAGGGCTTAATCAATGGTATGAGTGGATAAGATGGCAATCCTACCAATATAAGGAATCCCAAAACTTTCTTCAAAAAAGGCAAAAATCTTCCATTGGAAATGCCTAAGGTCTTAGGCTTTCCTAAAATAGGATCTGTTGCACATTCCGGTCATGCGAAGCACTGTAACTTCTAATGCTCGCTAGCTGACCTGATTATTATCTGGTTTATTTCATGCCTCTTCCTTTCTTCTCTTCTTCATGCAGAATGAGTATGAGTTCTTAATACAGATTCATTTGCAGATCACACCAGATGCTGGGCTTTTCCTTATTAAATGTAAAACACTGAAAAGCCTAATGACGCAGAGTGGCAGCTTTCACAGGTATCTATCATGATTAGGGGGTAAGTTTGATAGCCATAATAATAAGCTCATTAGCAGAAGAGTTCATGATAGGTTGCCATTTATGACTGCTTGACCTGCCTGTCAGAAATCTGATTAGCAGTAAAATAAATCCTACTATTTTCCCTCCCACCCAAAGTCGTGTTGGACAAGGGAGATTTATATTGACCTTAAAACAGATGTGAACTTATCTTAGGTTGATCATTGTACAGGGCCATTTATCAAGATGCAAGTATAACCCATGAAAATTCATGGAGCGGAACTGATGTTTTCTCTAACTGTACCTTGACTTTTTAGAGGACATGTTCTAAAAAGCTTCAGTTGGGCTGGAAACAAACTAAGCAACAGTTCTTTCATTCGGATTCACACAGGCATGTACATGAGGTGATGACTGGTGCAAATGTGTTAGACCATCACAAACATCACAACACTGATGAAACTTTATTCTCATTAACTTTAATGCCTTTCAGTGGAATCAGTTCACACATTCAGCTGACCATCATCAAATCTACAGCACACAGGTGTAGGAAAGTCATATATGTACACCTGTAACCTATCCCTTTGCCCAGTGATATTTTTCTAGAAAAAGAGGTGCCAGAACTCACCATTAATGCCTCCCTTGTTCTCTGATAATGGCAATGGTGTCTACCTGAGAGGTGCCAGAACTGAGTTCCAGCTGCAAAAAAGCCCTGGCTTTGCCTAATTTGAGAGAAGGAAAAATAGTCTTAAGTCCCCACCCAAAGGCTTTGAATCCACTGGTTCCTTTTCCCCAGGATACATTTCTGTAGCGAAGGGATGAGGAATCTGCAGCACTTCAGAGCTTTGTTGGACTCCCAAATCCAATCAACCACAGCCAGTATGGCCAACAATTAGGGATGATGGAAGCTGTCATCCAACAGCATCTGGAGGGCAACAGGTTCCCCATGCCAGCTATAGCAAATCCAACATTTGACCATACAACAAGTTTAACAGGATTTGAAGTCCAATCCTCTTCCTGTCTTCTCAGAAGTAAGGCCTCCTAAGATCTCCAAGATTCAGTGTGTCAAAGTAGCATTCATGCCTTGTGAAACTTGGGACTTAAGTTTAGCAACATTTTTGTGGCGGAACTTATTGTAGACTCTGGTAACCCATTGGCACCTGTGTGCATTGTTGTTGGGGTTTTGGATACCTACCTGTTACTGTTTTAAAACATAAATAATAAGAAGCCAAGTGCTTTAAGATTGCCATCTGAAAAACCTTGCTTTTATGCCATGTGTTTTGTTTTCATTCCTATTGCCAAGTGTTCTTGTATGATTAGATGTACAGATCTGAGAGAAGAAAGGTGTGTGATTTTGATAACTGGTGTGTGAAAACAAGAAGATTGTTTCTGCAGGTGTTGCCTGAAGCATGCTCCTTGTCATTCAGTGGCACTAAAGGTACTTCAGTACAATCAATTGTCCCTAGAAGAACTCAGCTGATCTGTATTTCTTCCTGCACAGCTTGTTGAATGGTAGGGTCAAGTCATTTGGCATCACTTCTAGTTCAAAATGCTGGCAGTTTTAAAGAGCTAAAATATTGATGGGAACACTTCAGCACATAAAGTTGTTCCAGAAAATGCTGGTGTGACAAGACTTCTGTAAACCTCATTTTTTTTCCTCAATGTTTGGGAAGAGTTGTGTTTCCAAGAGCAGACTGCATACAGATATCCTGCAAACAGTACAGAGGCCCAGACTGGGTAATTATCACCATTTGAAATTAAGGAGCTCACACTATGCACAAAGTCCCTACTCTAATGTGACATCCAGGGTGAAAAAGTGAAAACCTCACCCTCCATCCATGTGGGGACATTTACAGTCTCCCTTGAGTAGAGTTTGATTCATGCTCACACCCGCTGAAATAAGTGCACTCAGGGGTACCCTAGTGAAAGCTCAGTACATTTATATTTTGCCTTTCATCAAATGATGCCAGGGTAGGTAAACAATGTTAATTAAAACAACCATTAAAATTCAATGAAACAACACATCAATAATAAAACAGGTAAAATAGCAGTAAAGCCAAACATATCTAATGCATTAAAAGGTAAAGGGACCCCTGACCATTAGTTCCAGTCGTGACCGACTCTGGGGTTGCGGCCCTCATCTCGCTTTATTGACCAAGGGAGCCGGCGTACAGCTTCCGAGTCGTGTGGCCAGCATGACTAAGCCACTTCTGGCGAACCAGAGCAGCGCACGGAATTACTGTTTCCCTTCCCCGCCAGAGCGGTACCTATTTATCTACTTGCACTTTGACGTCCTTTCGAACTGCTAGGTTGGCAGGAGCAGGGTCCAAGTAATGGGAGCTCACCCCTTCGCGGGGATTCGAACCACCGACATTCTGATCAGCAAGTCCCAGGCTCTGTGGTTTAACCCACAGCGCCACCCGCATCCTGTATCTAATGCATTAGGGATTAGCTATTCATGGAAGCCCAGGCAAAGAGATAGGATTTTACCTGGTACTGAAAAGCCAGTAAAATAGTGTCTGAGGGGGGGAGAAAACGAATACAGTTGACTTAGGAAATCTTGGGATGGTTGCTAGATATGTAAAATAATCACCAACGAAACCCATTGGGTGCTTCCAAAACCAGTTTGTTAGCATCAGCTTTGATTATGTGGTCATATGCTGATTAGCTGAGTGTGATAAAACTTCAGTAGCCAACTGAAACGGCCAGCAATCTGTTATTTGCAGCACATTTGGGAATCAAACAGCAACAAAAATAGTGTGAGAAGGGAAATGAACAGCTCAGGAGGCAACTCTTTTGGTGTCTGGGCTCATTTCAGCTTTTACCAAATGGAGGAGAAAGTGATAACGTTTAACAATGGCAAAGTATACCATGAAAACACAATAATTTATTTTATGGGGAAATGCTTCCCCCTCAGCTCTGTACTGATAGCAGTCAAAGTCACATATGAAAAGACAGTCACAATTTTTCCAAGGCTTGTAATGAGAAAATCAATAAGGTTAAATCTTATAGTGGTCCCAGTTGATGCACTTATCTGCCCTCAAAACATTAAGTATGTCACTATAGTACTAGTTCACAATAATTAAGCCAATGCATCAAGTGCCACTTTGTGACATTGCAAACTTCACAATGTAGCAGCACCTGAGAGATGATTTTACCAAATCTATTTCAGTCAATGAATGCCAGTCTTCACCTTTCTTTTTCTCCCTTTTGGTTGCAGAATAATGTGCATATGCATGGAAATACTCCAGATGAAGATATTGTAGGATTTAGGTCATCTCTCCAGCTGTCCCTGCTTCACAGGGAAAGTTCTTTTATTTTTGTACATGTCACTAAAATATCTCTGGTCCTACTTGGTCTTTATTTTCATTAAATGTACACATACATCTTGTGGTTCCTTGCTAACATCATCCCAGAGTTTCAGACAGGCATCTTTCCCATTCCTACCTGCTGATGCCAGGGCCTGATCCTTTTGCATGCTCTACCAATGAGCAACAGCCTACTTCTGTCACATTCAATCCACCAGACAAGGGGCCATTTCCTGCAAATGAACCACTCCCATTTATTCCACTACAATGTAGAACAAGACACAGGGAGCAGTCTAATGGTTCAGGGAAGGCTTTGCGGAGCTTTGAAGGATTATTGTGGCTCAGGAACAAAGTGTGGGGGGATATTGGCATGGAAGTAATATCTGTAAAACATAGCATAGATGTGAGGTTAAAAGAAAGGGGAAAGGAAGATAAGCAATAAATGATCTTATGAGCTGTGGAGAAAGTAGGGTGTGATTAAAGAGAGATAAGCTACAAGCTGAGGACTTCAAATGCCAAAACTTACTTGGGCTGCAATAATTTGAACTCTCCACACTAGCTGCCCTAGTGTGGTGCTAACCAGGAAAAGACACCGAAAGCCATAACAAAGGATCATCTCATGTTTAGTACAGTATCTTTGATGCAGGGGTATGTGGAATTTTATTTGTAAACTGTAGTAAAGATAAGATCAGGTAGTTAAGTGTGGACCCCAAACATAAAAATACATTTGTATCATTTCAAGCATGCACATAGAAGCATATAATTACAGTGGTACCTCGGGTTAAGTACTTAATTCGTTCCGGAGGTCCGTGCTTAACCTGAAACTGTTCTTAACCTGAAGCACCACTTTAACTAATGGGGCCTCCTGCTGCTACCACGCTGCCGGAGCACCATTTCTGTTCTCAACCTGAAGCAAAGTTCTTAACCTGAAGCACTATTTCTGGGTTAGCGGAGTATGTAACCTGAAGCATATGTAACCTGAAGTGTATGTAACCTGAGGTACCACTGTATACAGTTGGAAGGGACCCAGAGTGTCATCTCGTCCAATCCCCTGCAATGCAGGAATGTCAACATGAGAACCCATGCTCACAAAACCAGCTGTGCTTGCTCTTTCTACTATAAGAAAAGTTTGATTTTCTCAATAAGGGTGGGGGACCTGTGGTCCCCTCCTGATATTGCTAGAAAACCACTCCCTTCATCCCTAACCATTGGGTATTTTGGCTGGGACAGATGGGAGTTGAACATTTTCAGGGCCACAAATTGTCCTGCTCTACTAACATAAGGAAAATATCTCTCTTTTATGGCTGAAACTTCTAGACTTGTATTAGACTGATGTGCATTGCTAGGAGTGGAGAAAGATGCTTTACACTGAGTTGCATTAAAAGTTAATCATCATTTAACCTTTCAATTATACAAATCTAATGAACCATAACATTTTGATTAGACATTATATGCTTGCAGGAGACCCATGTGACTAGAAACCACAGAAGGGTTTTAGAAAACAAGAGATTGGGTCAAGAATTTATATCCTCAGATGTAAAAAAGAAAAGGGGAATTGTGATCTATGTGAACCCTAAACTAGACGCAAAAAAAAAATCTTTAAGGATGATGAGGGTAGATTACTAGGGGTAAAAATAACAAAAGGTAAAGAACATTTAATTATAGTAGGAGTTTATGCCCCGAATGGTAACAAAACAGAATTTTTCAGAAAAGTAGAAGCTAATTTACTGGAATTTATAGAAGAGGAAATTATTTTGATGGGAGACCTAAATGGTGTCACATCAATAGAATTAGATAGGACACAGAGAGAAAGAAAATCAAAAAAAGGCAGACTCCCAGACACCTTCTTTCAGATGGTAGAAAACTTAAATTTGATTGATACATGGAGATATAAAAACCCAGGAGAAAGACAGTATACACATTTCTCGGAAGTTAAAAAATCAGCCGGCAGAATTGACAGCATATGGGTATCAAGTAACTTAACAACTAAAATTAAAAAAGCAGAAATACAGGCCAAAATTATTACAGATCACAACCCAGTCACATTAGAATTAAAGGAACACAAGAAAACTAATAAAAGATGGAGACTTAATGAAAGATTATTAAATGACAAAAAGATTGTGAAAAAAGCGCAAGAACTACTGAAAGAATTTTTTGAATTAAATAAAGAACAGGATACAGACTTCAGGACAATATGGGATGCAAGTAAAGCTTTCATAAGAGGCTTTTACATACAACAAAGTGCAATAAGGAAAAGAAACAGAGAGCAAAAACTAGAACAAATAAGGAAAGAAATAGGAATAAATGAAAAATTATTAGCAAAACAACCAAAAAATGAATTAATAAACCAAAAACTAAAAATATTACAAACCCTGGCTTCAGCAATATTAAATAGTGAAATTGAGGACAATATTAAATGGATGAAACAAAGGTCGTTCGAATTTGCAAATAAACCCGGAAAGATGCTAGCCTGGCAACTGAAAAAGAGACAAAAGGAAAAACTGATTGATAAAATAGTGGAAGAGGGGAGAACTTTAGATAACCCTGAGGAAATTAAAAAGTGTTTTACAAAATATTATAATAAGCTATATAAAGCAGGAAATGAGACAGAGGTTGAAATAAAAGAGTATTTATGTGGAAAGGATATACCTAAAATTAAGAAAGAAAAGATTCAAGAGCTGAACTCCCCAATAACCACAACAGAGCTTCATCAAGCGATAATTAAGATGAAACTGGGAAAATCCCCAGGCCCAGATGGTCTTACCGCAATACATTACAAAAAATTAGAGGAACCACTATTATCACCTATGAAGACACTCTTAAATAGAATATTAGAAGACGGGAAAATTCCCAACACCTGGAAACAGGCGCACATAGTAGTAATCCCAAAACAAGGACGAAATAAAGAGTTTATAACCAATTATAGACCAATATCATTACTAAATAATGATTACAAGGTATATGCACAAATATTGGCAACAAGATTAAAGACAGTTTTGCAGGATTGTATAAATAAAGAGCAGGCAGGGTTCTTGCCGGGCAGGAAAATGAGTGACAATATAAGAACAGTGATTGATATGATCGAGTATTTAGACATGAAACCAAGTAAGAAGGTAGCCTTTGTTTTTGTGGACGTGGAAAAGGCGTTTGACAAAGTATCATGGAAATTTCTAAAAATATTATTAGACCAGATGGACATGGACGACCAAATTACAAGAGGGTTAAAAGCAATTTATGAACAACAAGAAGCAAATATAATAATAAATAATGACACGACTGATTATTTTAAAATACAGAAGGGCACCAGACAAGGGTGCCCACTTTCACCTTTATTATTCATTTTGGTTTTGGAAATATTAAATCAAGAAATCAGATTGGATCAAGAAATAAATGGAATATCCCTAGGAGAGAAAATATACAAAATAAGGGCATTTGCAGATGATTTAGTTTTAATGGTGGAAAATCCAAAGGAAAGCATAGCAAAGGCTCTAGAAAAAATGGAAAACTTTGGAAGGGTATCAGGTTTTGCTTTGAATAAAGAAAAAACGAAACTAATGGTAAAAAACATGGGAGATCAAGAGAAAAAGGAACTGGTAGAAAAATTTGGATTACAAATTGTAAAAAAAAAGTGAAATATTTAGGTATACAAATAACAATGAAAAATATAAATTTGTTTGAAGATAATTATAAAAAAAATGGGAAGAAACAAAAAGAGAAATGGAAACTTGGACAAGATTGAAATTAACACTCTGGGGTAGAATTTCGGCTATTAAAATGAATATCTTACCAAAACTTCTGTTCCTTTTTCAAATGATTCCCATAATAGGTAAAGATGATTGTTTTAAAAAATGGAAAACGGACCTAACAAAGTTTATATGGCAAGGCAAAAAGCCACGGATCAAACATAAATTATTAACCGACATAAAAGAGCGGGGAGGTTTTGGACTCCCAGACCTGAGACTATATTACGATGCAGCATGCTTTACTTGGATCAAGGATTGGATCAAATTGGATAACAGTGACATTTTGGATTTGGAGGGATGGAACAACAGATATGGTTGGCATGCCCATCTAATTTATAACAAAGTGGCAGTCCATAAAGAATTTCTAAGCCACGTAATTAGAAATGCATTATACAAGGTCTGGGTGAGACATAGAAGGTTGTTAGAACCAAAAACCCCATGGTGGGTCTCACCGCTAGAAGTAATATCGGTTAAAAAGAAAAATACTATAGGAAGAATGGCAACATACCAGCAGCTCCTAAAGGAAGAACAGGGCCAATTAAAACTAAGACCATACGATGAGGTGACCCAATACTGTACCACATGGTTACAATATCACCAAATTGCACAAATATTCAACCAGGATAAAGTAATAGGATTTGAAAAAGAAGAATCAAAATTACAAAAAGTATTATTACAAAACTCAAAAAAATATATATCCAAAATGTATAATTTATTATTAGAATGGGAATTAGAAGATGAAGAAGTAAAAGAAGTTATGATTAAATGGGCATGTGATATAGGATATGTAATTCGGCTGGACCAGTGGGAGAAATTATGGAAATATGATATTAAATTCACGGCATGTTATACAATAAGAGAAAATTTTATGAAAATGGTGTACCAATGGTACTTAACTCCGGTAAAATTGGCTAAAATTTACAAATTAAAATTGAATACCTGTTGGAGATGTAAAAAAGAAATAGGAACAATGTTTCACATGTGGTGGGAATGCCGACCTATTAAACAATTCTGGAATGAAATCTATGAAGAACTCAAAAAGATGTTTAAAATATCTTTCAGGAAAAAAACGGAGGCATTCCTTTTAGGTTTAATTACAAATGATATCCCCGAAAATCAAAGGAAAGTATTCCTTTATGCAACAACAGCTGCCAGGATGCTTATAGCTAAAAACTGGAAAGGCAGAAAAATTCCATCAGTGAAAGATTGGCAAATTAAATTTTGTGAATACATAAATCTGGCAAGACTCACAGCTTACCTAAGGGGACAATCGGACCAGAAATTATTAAAAGAATGGGGTTGCGCTAAAGAGTATATGAAAAAACATTGTTCTGGAGTTAGTATATTGGTATGTAATGAATGATGCTTTACAGGGTTAAAGAAAAAGAAAAATGGTGTTAAAAAAAAAAGTACCAAGGTGGAAGTAATCTAATTAGACACAACAATACAGTAAGAGTAAATTTTTTGAGGTCTTAGAACAAAGAAAGGAAGTCAATTTGTGTTTATGTACGTAATGATATGGTTTTTTTTCTGTAGATGTGTGCTTTTTCGTTTTTGTTTAGTTTAGTTTTGTTTCCTTTGCTTTTTTTTGTTTTCTGTTTTTTTCCTATATGTTCCGGGGATTTTTGTTTGTATAGTATTATTTTGGATTCAGTGTTTGTAATTTTTGTTATGATTCTACATTGAAAATAAAAAAATTCAAAAAAAACCATTTTGATTAAAAGGCTTCCATTTAGCAGCCCCATTTGCAATATGTTCATGATCCCAAAGCAAACTAGTTGAATAAGCATTTGCTTGAGTTGCTCTTCATCATGAAAATCAAATTTAGAACATTCTCCATCAATTAAACCATTTGTTTTGCAGGGGTTCTGCAATACACCAGCAATTAGCTATGACATGTACAGATGTACTAGTTATAAAGACAGTCGATACATGTTATAAATGTCATACTAAGGATCAAGAAGATAAAATGATCAAACATGAAAACTGGAACATTGTACTCAGGACAAAGTAACATATAGAGTATTTTTAATTATTTATCCGGGCCCTGTAGAGAAAATAGTCTTTTTTAAAGTATTATTTACTGAGGTAAAAATAGTTTATTTGAATTGCATGGGAGTTTCAGTGTGTACAATGTAATATTTACTTTGAAACACTAGTAAACACAGCTGGTGGCTGTCTGACTGGCTGTTGACAGGTGCAGAACACCTGGCGAAAGCTATAAGAAAGGAGGGCCTGGATGTTTACACTGTGTCAGCGGACTGAAATTCAGTACTTTTGATTAATCAATTCAGTAAATGTTCTGCCTCACCTTCATTGGATGTTAGAGCAGAGATGGAAATGGTGGAACGCCAGTGGTTTGGTTACACTGGGTGCAGAGCCTCAGGAGCTCCACAGAGGGTGCCACAACTATGATATAGAATAGAAGGCAAGAGGCAGGGAGCACCAAATTTGGGGGTCACACAGGGTGCCACCAAAATTTGAGACTCCAAGATCCTCTGCTGGTTAGAATAATACAATCACAGAAATGGTATGATGGGGGCAAATTCTAGTCCTCTTTAAACTGATTGGCTGGAGGAGGAGAGAACTGGAGCATAAATAGCTGCTCTCTGTTCAGCGTGTGGAGAGTTTGGTGCTGTTGATGGTCGGTTAGTCTGGAAAAAAAAACTGAAGAAAAGCCAGTAGAAGCTTCAGCAAGGTGAAAGATAGCAGGCATTTGAAGAAGCCCAAAGAAAAGTCTTGAAATACTGGAATCACTGGCTTAGAATGAAAAAGAGCTAAGGGAATAGGGAGATTTACTGAAGAAAGTCTTCAAAGGAACAGGAGGGCAGGAGGCCAGCAATGAATGTTGAGTTCCTGGAGCAGCTGAACTAGAGGGAGAACTTCAACTGAAGTCATGAAGGGAAAGGCTGTGCCTCCAGTAGCAACAGATCACCCTGAAGACATTCAGCAAAGCCCTCAAACCTTGGCTATGGTGAGATTAATTGGGGAGGAGTGGCTCAGGGTTAATGGCAGTTTGGTTTTGGTGAGGGACTGAACGTCTCAAAGTCATCTTTGTAAAACTGCAGTAGTGTGATGCCACAGTAATTTCAAGCAACAGCTACCTCAGTAAACATCAGTATCTGAAAGAACAGCAACTTATTTAAGCGCTCCTCCACATTTCCATAGCTGTCAACTGTACTGCTTTGAATGGGACGTTCTGGAATTACAGAAGCCATCCTGGCTTCTGATTGGACCCTGGGATGTCCTAGTTTGGCTCCAGTGAGAGCGTGGCCCCCAAAGACACACTTTTGGTGGGCATGCTCTTACATGAGTCATGTGACTCGCTCAGGAGCATGGCTCATGTAAGAGCATGTCCTGCTTTTCCTCTGCGGCCTGTTGGAGGGTATGCCCTTCTACTTGTTCTGTGCTTGGAAAGCTTGGGTCCAAGCAGTTTTCCACTTTCCTGTGTTTTCTAGGCATGGGTCCAAGTGATTTTGCCTTGGCCTGTTCTGGGAGGGTTCACGCTCCCCTTCAAGGAACAGGTTCATAGTCTGGGTGTACTCCTGGATTCCAACCTCTTACCGGAGTCCCAAGTAGCTTCTGTAGCTAAGAGCGCTTTGCTTAGTTACTGCACTGAGGTAAAAGGATTGAGAAGGAGCAAAGCAGCTAGCCAGCTTAGCATTATGTGAGACCATGGCCAGCAAGGAAGTTGGCTCTCTCATCTAGGAATCAAGAGGTTGATAGGGCAGGTACTGAGTGGTCTTATAATACTGTGAAGGTGTATACAGGGGGGAATATTCGCTCACCCTTATCCAGAAGTTGCACCAACCTTAATTTGGTCCCGAAAACTTTGTACAAGTTTCAAAACTAAGCTAAACTGGGATTGATCTTATTTCCTTCCTTTTTAAGGTAGCTATTATGTAAATAAACTATCCATCAGAAGGTCATTTATGTGTGTCTTTGTGAATTCATAAATATCACAAGTAGCAGACCTTAAATGAAAAGATTGACCTGAAAAGGTTTTAAAGTATGATTTTAGTTCACACGGGAAAATCACTTCTTCAGAAGCTTAGCTTAAAACTCATCTATACAAAATAATGGTAGCTCCTAATGCATTTTTCTTTTCCCGAAGTTGTTACTTTGTGCATTAACCTTTTGCTCCCCCATGTTCCTTGATCATGATGTGAGAATATATTTTCGTAATAAAATAGGATTACACATTATTACATGTTATCAGTTCCCACAAACCCTGCGGCATGAGTAACCGAGAAAGGAATAAAGTCAAAAATTGATAGCAAAATCATTGAGATATTTAAAAAGCTCTTGCCCTAAATTCTATCACAATTACAGTAGTGTTAAGGATAATTGTTTAATTGTACATTGAAATGAAAAATAACTCTGTAATGTCTCTATATGTGTACTGTGAAACATGGCATGGAAATCTCCATTGAAGCTAAAGGAGAGCTGAGAAGAGAACCTAACAGGTAATCATTAAATGGGACTGTATCTTTGTGGCTAAGTCACAAGGGTGTTTAAATCAAATGAAAGATATGATTTTACAAGTCTGTGCATATGCTAATCTGTAGGTCTCCATTTCGGGTGTGTAAGTCTTTGTTTCTCAAGATACTGGAGTTAATGGATGTGCTAATTTCTCCAGTCTAGGAAACCTAGTTGAGAGACTTGGGTATGTTTAGACTGGAAAAGAGGAGAGTGAGAGGAAATTGATAGCCATCTTCAAATCTCTTAAGGGCTGTCACATGAAAGATGGAGCAAGCTTGTTTTTTTCCTACTCCAGAGGCTAGGACCTGACCAATTCCAGCTTAACACCAGGAAGAACTTTCTGGCAGTTAGAGCCATTGGACAGTGAAACAGACTCCCACAAGAGGTGGGGGAACTCTCTTTCCTCAGAGGTTTTTAAGCAGAGCTTGGACAGTCACCTGTCATGTATAATGTAGTTGAGACTCCTGCATTGCAGGGATTTGTAATTTGTGACCTTCCAGGTCCCTTCCAACTCTACAGTTCTATGATTCTATGCATTTTAGCCACATTGCTAGAAACCCTGAAATCAACGAGGGACAACAGTGCAATAACAGATATTGTTTTCAATATATCATGTCACTTACTGCGATGTGAAGAATTAGGCTACAGGGAAATCATTTTTAGAAACTGCTTATGCCTCATCAGGAAGGACTTCAGCAATCAATATTCTTCTCAATAACCCAAAATCCATGCATCCTCTGCTCACACAACCTCAGGTTACAGCAGAGGCAGAAATCAATATTCACTAAGCTTTGTTGAGGAATGCTCTTGATGAATGGCTGCAAGACAAGAGAGAGCTGTGTCGCTGAATAATCATGAAGAATAATAATTAGCATTTGTGCAGCAATCTCAAGGGTTCAAAGAATTTCGTAAGAATTATATCTCAATCGTTACAACAGCCATGTCTGGGAAGTCAATATGTTATCCTCCATATTAAAGATATGGAGAATCACTTAAAGCACATTGATGCTACTTTAACAGTAATGGATCTCCACAGCAAGGATCTCGGGAACTGTAGTTTAAGGGTGTTGGGAATTATAGCTATAGGGGGAAAACTATAGTTCTCATGGTTCTTTTAGGGAAGCCATGACTGCTAAAATACCATAAATGTGCTTTAAATGAATGGTTTGGATGAATGGATCATGCTTTGCCCTCTAGCAATGTTCAACAGGTTCTAGGTAGGTATACTAGCATACTAGGCAAGTAGCTATGAACAGCCTGGAGTCCTGAGAAATTTAGTGAGTGGGTTCACCTGAGGACGTGAGGTGCTCATTCAATTGGTCTGCATTTTTGAGGTGAGAACTGGGGTCTATCAATAGGTCATCATCTGCCAAAGAGCCCATCCTTCAAAGTGAGCTACTCCATCTTCTATAATGTACACTATCTCCCTGGTCTTTGTGGCTTTGTCACAACCCAAAGCTGGTATCATGTCCCTCCCAAAATACCATGCTCACAAATGCTAAAATATGGTCCTGCCACTGTGTGGTATTCATTCCTCACCAGCCCCACATTAATAGGAAGTGGGCCGTGTTTAAAACAGTTCTGTAATGTAGTTTGATCTTCTGACGGAACAGTGTGTCCTTGCCTTTTTGCTCATCCTTCTAGCAAAATCTGCTCTGTGACATGTGACCCAGAAAAGCTCAGCACACATCAAATCGACACAGTAAGAAGAGAAGATGCAAGCTGTGAAGGTTTAAAGATAAAACCTCAAGTGCATCTGCATGCATCCCTTCTCCTTTGTGCAACCAGATCAATGTGGCTTTGTGGTCTTAAGTGGTCAAAAAGAGAGAGAAAGGACTTCACTCAGATCCAAGCAATCCACTGTATGTCCATAATGAAGCAATGACCCTCTTCAGTGGAGTCTTAATTAGCTTCTATGATGTGGGAAAATAAAGACCTCCCGCCTCTTTTTCTCACCTCCAGCATGAATTTGAGCTTGAGAGGTTGGTACCCAACATCTGCTTAGAAATTAGAAAGGTGTTTTCTGACATATGATTAGCACACTTGTGTCCCTCAAGTCACCCTTTGTGCTTTTAGCTTTTCAAGAGGAAGATTGGATGGGGGAGGTAATACAGAAGTAAACAGAGGAAAATGTGGTAATGGGCAAAGTAGCCTTGGGTTGTGCAGAAACCTGTCTTCCAATTTCTTTTTTCCTCCCCAACTTCAAACAATGTTTTTACTTGAAAGGGGAAGGGGATAGATCCAAATTTAAGTAGAACATCATCAGAATTAGAATTACAAAATATCTGTCAAATGAAATGCAATATCTTTCAAAATGAATTAACAATAAAAGAGGGTAAGAAGGAGCAATAATCTATATCATAACCTTTGTCAATAGATTAAAAAATAATTTAACCATTCTTGCCAAGCCCGACTTGAGAGCAGTGTAAAACCACAACCTATTACTGATTGATCTTTACTCAATTTAATAAATGGCTGCAAATTTGTTTCAGGGTTTTCTTTGCATTTCTTCTGTCCACGGCATTAACGGAAGCATAGAGAGATGTCTGCTTTTTGCCAGATGCAAAGCTGGTCATGGGATTCACCTGGAATTCACCTGGAAATCTAAAGGGGAAACAAGATCTGTTGTGAGTGTTAATGCTGTGAGTCCCTCCCCCACAATCCTATGCTCACGTTGTGTGTGTGTGTGTGTGTGTGTGTGTGTGTATAACCACAGTGTCATGGACTGGCTGGACACAGAGGAATGGTGGGAGGCATCAATTGGGGAATCCCCAAGGGAAGAAAGTTCAAATGCTGGGAATTGGTGGTGGGACATTGATGAGTGGTTAGAGGGAGAAGATTGGGAGGAAGAAGAAGAATCAGAAGCTGAAGAAGTAACAGGGTTTAGTGAGAAGGGAGAGTCTGTGATAGGGAGAAGTCCAGAAGCAGAAGCAGAGGTGGAAGCATGAGAGCAGGGATGCCAAGCAGCAGAGATCAGTCAGGCTGGTAAAGAAGTAAGGGCATTTCCCCCTCTGGTCTCTCAGGACCAAGAGAGGTATGAAGTGGGAGGAGGAAAGGCAGGCATGCCAGCATAGTCTGTTTGCTTGGGAAAGACCCCGGAGATAAGGAGACTTAGGCAGCTGTGGTATGAGGATGACCTTCAGTCACCACAACTGCCTCATAGGGGCAAGGTCTGCAAAAGAAGAGGTGCTGTGCTCCCTAGGCCTGTTTCTTCTAATAAAGAGTTAACCTAACTGACCTTCATTACAAGGAAACCAAATCCTGGGTAAGTGCCTGGAATCCCTGGAGCCTACTGCCGCTCCAAGATTGGCATAGTGTGTAACGATAGCATTCCAATTTCCCGTTTTGCTTTCCTTTAAAAATATTTACAAAGATGTTAATGAAAAGCACTAAACCAAAAAGAAGAAGGCAGATTTGCACCCCATTGACAGTGCTTTCATTTTTTTTTATGTCATTCAAATGAATAGCACCTACATAAATATGCACGGAGGGCAAGGATAAAATTTAAGAATGCTTGGCTGAATATTGGCTAACGGAGCTGGACTTTTCGTGATAAGGGCTGCAATCCCCCAGTCACTTTCGAAGAGACCAGTTGGTAAGGTAAGTCAGTTAATAAGGATTGCAGATGTTAGCTATATGAAAGATGAGGAAACCATTCAGAAACACCCCAAGTAGGATTTGAAGAAGAAAATGAAGAAGGTGTGAACAGGTGAAAAATGCAGATACCATTCTGATATTTGCAGACTACCTGCTTTTGTGCAAATAATGAGCCGCTGGGAGGACAGTTGGTGACACACACACAACAATAACAGTCTTCTGTTTTGTTTCGGGGAAGAGAGCTCATAGGTGGTGCCGTACAGATCCCGTTTGCTGTCTTGCTTAAGCCTCCAGTGAAATATGACATTGTTAAAAAGTGCCACTGGCTTGTATAGGCCATTGTCTCTGTGTTCAGTTGTCCCTTCCATTTCAATGCACAGGCAGCTGACAATGGCCCAAGTCTCCTGTTTTAATTACTGTGTTATTTTAATGGGATTGTTTGATGGCATACTTAAATTATGGATATTTATATTTTAATGTTTAACTGGTTTCTATACTTTACAAAATGCCTAGAAGTCTGTTTTAGCATTAATCAGTACAGTGGTACCTCGGGTTACATACGCTTCAGGGTACATACGCTTCAGATTACAGACTCCGCTAACCCAGAAATACTACCTCGGGTTAAGAACTTTGCTTCAGGATGAGAACAGAAATTGTGCTCCGGTGGCGCGGCAGCAGCAGGAGGCCCCATTAGCTAAAGTGGTGCTTCAGGTTAAGAACAGTTTCAGGTTAAGAACGGACCTCCGGAATGAATTAAGTACTTAACCCGGGGTACCACTGTATATAAATCAAATACTAATAATCACAGTGAAGCCCCCAGCCCACCAAAGGAAAGTCCTCTTGTTGCTAAGGCATTGACAGCCCAAGAGAGTCAACGTGATTTAGAACTAGAGTGGTACCACAGAACTCAAACAGAATCCGTTCAGGAAGTCCATTCGATTTCTAAAATGTTCAGAAACCAAGGTGCAGCTTCCAATTGGCTGCAGGAAGCTCCTGCAGCCAATCAGAAGCTGTGGAAGCCCTAGTGGACATTTGGGTTTCAAGGAACGTTCACATACTAGAAAGCTCACTTCCAGGTTTGCAGTGTTTGGGAGCCAAAACATTTGACTCACAAGACATTCAGGATCCAAGGTACAACTGTATATATTTCTTATTTATAGAAGAATTTGCATGCCATTATCTCATTGAATATCAGGGAAGCAGAACAATAAAATATAAAACACCATTTTAAAAATACAAATGATCAGTAAAGCAATTGGCTTAATAATATTGATTTTAATTCACAGACTGTAAATCACTTACAAAAGACTGTCATCTGATGTACCACACACCTCTCCAGGAACTCCCAACTAAAAGTACATAGGAGGTTTATTTGCATGAGTACTGTGTTGATGGATAATGACAGAATTAAATGCTGTCTCCAGTTATTATGGGCTGGAACTAAAACTGCACCCTTTACCTTGTTCTTGTGATTAATTCCATTTTCCTATCAAATTCATCTTGTTCTGGGCCTACAAGATGACTAGCCATGTCTGGCAGCATTGGTAAGGGATGATCATTCTGGCCACACTGTGGATGGAAGGATCTCACAACTGAAAATGTTGATGCTTCCATAGTTTTTCAGTAACGTATTTTCATCTTCTGTCGGCCAGGACAAAGGAATTTAGAGGCTGACTAGATTCCTATATTCCAGTGTGGTTGATGCCTACCACTTCTCTTCCCTTCACTCAGGGGTGCCAACTTGCCCCCAAAATTGAGGGGGCCTGGTGTTGCGTGATGCGCCCCCTCCTCATCTGGCACCTGGTGGCAGGAACTGGGGTGCAGAGAGGGTGATCTTTGCCCTCCACACATCCCGCCTGGTGCACAAGAGCTTGTCTGGCAGTGATGGAGGATAGCCGCCCCCTCAATATTTTTGCACTCCCTGCCCAAAAATATTGAGGAGGCCAAAGCCCCCTTTCGCCCCCTATAGTTGGCAGCCCTGCTTCCCCTTGAGAAAGAGGTTCTTGTACATCCTTGAGTCCCACCACATTTTGCACCAGATATGAAAAAAGACAACAATGCCTTTTAAATTGATATCATCTAACACTGCATAAACCACAGCCAGTGTCAAAGCACTATGGGGAGGAGCTTCCCAGCAAGACTGGTTATTTCCAAGCAGAAGCAACTGTAATCTCACACTTTTATTTATTTATTCATCTCATATATTTTATATGTGAACTCTATGACTGTAAATCACACCACAGATGTCGGCACTTAGTATGCATGAGAGACCATGTTCCGCATATCTGTAGCAGCAGGGAGGATGGTGGTAGGTCCCAATTCTCCTCCTGGACCCCTGAACTCTGATCTCCATTTTCCCATGTTATAATCATTCCTGGAGTCAGTAATGGATAAACTGAAACTCAATATAAATAAACCGAAACGCAATATAAGTAATTGCTTGTGTTTGAGGGGTGGGGGAACAAGGAACCAATCGAATGGTGGATCTACCAGTCTGCAGGAAGTTACACTCAACTTGAAAGAAAAGCTTTGCAGGGCTAGAACATCCCTCAGTCCATTGTTGCTCCTGAACTGTCAAGTGTTAGGCGTAGCTTTGATTTTGTTGCTGTCTATTTCACCTTTTTGTTCAGTTATTCAGTCATTGTTTTATTTATTGAATAATGTGTTGTTCAGTTCTTTAAAATTTCTAAGAAACACCTTTATACTGAGTCAGAAGGCTGTTCCATCTAGCTCAGAATTGTCTACACTGATTGGTAGGTTTTTCAGACAGGATTCTTTCCCAGATCTTTCTAGAGATGTCAGAGATTGAAAGAGGGGCCTATTGCAGGCAAAATACATGCCCTACCAACCATTAGGCGTCAGTCTTTCTGGCACTTGATGAATAGTTTCCTTCCATCAACAGAACATAGTGAACCTCTTACAAATGCTGTGATTTCCCCCCCCCCCGGTATTACTTTTATGGGAGAATGAATCCTAGCATTAAATACAAGGTAGACCTTTTTAGGATATGTTTTCATACTGAAATATATATATTAAATTTAAAAATATGCCACATTAACACAGCTCTACTTAAAATAAGAAATATCCATTTTTTTTCCTCCTTAATGGTTTTTTTTGTTTGTTTGTTTGTTTGTTTTTTTTTTTTGGTCATGCTGACAAGCATTTACTTAAGCAAGAAATTGATTCTCCGTAATGGAACTAGGTCACAGTGAAGCATATTTTTAGCATTTTTAATTTTCTGTCTCTAATAGGCATGCAGCCTTTTTTAAAAAAAAGTATGCATAGTATGCACATATAAATGTTTAAGCACTCATTTGATTTATGGCTAATGTTTAATGCTTCAAGCATGAAGATAGCAAACCCAAACAAGAAGTCCATTCTAAAATGAATTGCTGATTCAGAGAGTGAAAAAGAAAATCAAGTTCCAAGCACAATCCAGTTTGTAGTTGGTCAGAGAACCAGTAGCTGATGGGATCTTGCAACTTCTCCCACCAAATGAGAACTCTTTTGTACTGTTATGAGTTTGGGGAATCAGTCTAAGGGATGCCCTGAGTCTCAGTTCTTCTTCCAGCATACTACAGGTGCCTGTTGTTATTGTTGAGGCAGGATTTAAATGGGGAAATAGTATAAGGGAAAAGACTGCTCTTAAAAAACAGGAGATCCTAATCACATCTCGTTTGGCCCTGGGCATGTGGCTTCTAATATATATAAAAACATAATAAAAGATAAACATTAAGAAAATTCCCTATACAGAGGTGCTTTCATGTGACTTCTAAAGGTTGTGAAGTTACTTATTTCCTTGGCTCGGGGGTCGCATAACTCCCTACCCTCCAACATTTCTCCAATGAAAATAGGGACATCCTAAGAAAAAGTGAGACATTCTGGGATCATTTATAGAGAGAGAATGACAAAATTGTTAATGCTAGGAATTGATCTATGTTTCCATTGCATGCAACAGTAATTATGTCCTCCAAAACTTCCTTGTCCGTATCTGTATTCTTGGCTGCATTTGGATCTAAGGCACTGCATGTTTATCTTTTTAGATTCCAATCCTATACACATTTACCCAGGTGCAAGTCTCGTTGAACTCAGTACAACTCCATGGGCTCACACTTCATATTCTGAATGTCTGAGGATGTGGCTTCCCTACAGCACAGTTCTCTGTGTTTATGCAGAAGTGTTCAATGGAGCATACTCAAAGGTAAGCATGCAGAAGATTGCAGCCTTAATTGCTTTTCTTTGTAAAAATATTTCATTGTATTTGATGTACAGCAAATCATCACCCCCATATCTATTATCTATCTATCTATCTATCATCTATCTATCTATCTATCATCTATTTATGTATCTATCTATCAACCTGTCTATCTATCTATCTAGTACATATGTTCCATGTCCAAAGAAATCATATTTCTCCCAGGCAGAAGAGGAGCTTCTGGCTGCTGGTTGCCATGGAAGAAATGGTGAAATCGCAAAGTAAATAACAAATTATAATCCTGTGCAGGGATTGCTCCCCTGTGTGTGATTGTCCTTTGCCATTTCCTTTTTCTTTTCTTCTCCTTATATCCTCTTCCATTGTTTGTTGGTATTCCTATTACTTTGCCTGCCTGTCCAAATCAGACTAAAAGGTTGCTTGGGCTGTAGATCTCATATCTTATCATTTTTAATATATCCGTAAAGTACCAGAAATATCTTCTTAATCATGGTAGCAATCTCTCCCTCTCTCACACCTTCCCTCTATTTCTCATAGTCAGAAAGTGTAATGATGCATACATAGGACTACCAGATTTTTAACTGGTCAAGACACAGGTTTTCGCTGGTCAACTGGCAATCCTGATACTATATACCAAAGCCTAATACAAGAATGGGTGCATCAGTCAATTTCAGGTTCCATCAATACCTCATATTTCCGTACTTGACATTTCCACATGACTTTGCATTTTTTTTGAAAAATAAAAAAGTATTCATGAAAATGCTTCAGCGGTTTATTGAGAATTTCTCCTAATAATTTCTCCTACATATTTAAGTATGCATTTTTGCCCAATTTACATATTTTTGTACATATTTCTTGGCCGGAAGAATGCATGGCAGAATTTAAGGAATCGTGACCAACTCTGTTGAATAACGTGGCAATATTATTAAGAGCAATAATTGGTCTAGTTATTGGATTTCTTACCCATCTTTCACCATAAGATCCCCAGGCAGGCTACAGGAAGGAAAAAATACAATACTGAAATTTCCTAAAATAATCAGAAGAATAGAGTGGATCCTAAAAATTTGTCCCTCAGGTGTCAAAGGGCAGGGTAAAGAGGTGCCTCTCCAGCATACAATGAAAGTCATATGTTTAAAGTGCCACAGGCATGTTAGTGGAAAGGGAATGCCACAGCTTAGCAGCTGCCACAGTGGGTATTTTTATCCCACTGCTAGGCCTCAGCAAGAGTCAGTCTCTGGGATATATTCATCTGGATGGGTTCAGGGTCAAGTTTCAAGGGGATAAGTAAGGTGGCAATAGAAGGCTTGAGGCAAGAGAATAGTCAGCACTTGTGACCTTCTGCATGCAAAGCATACTGTCAGGGGCTGGTCTGAGGAGGAATGGTGGGGACTGCCACCCCTTCTCATGAACCTTCCCAAGAACAGGAGGACAGTACAGTGGTACCTCTGGATGTGAACGGGATCTGTTCCGGAGCCCAGTTTGCATCCAGAAGCGAACGCAACCCACGTCCGCACATCTGTGCATTCTTGGGTCGCGATTTGCCACTTCCGTGCATGCGCGTGACGTCATTTTGACCATCTGCGCATGCGCGAGCGGCGAAACCCCGAAATCCGTCACTTCCGGGTCACCGCAGCACGCAACCCGAAAATACTTATCCCGAAGCTACTTCAACCCGAGGTATGACTGTATAATTTAGAACAGTGGTTTGCAGAAGGGCATAGTTCAGGGGCTGCAGAGCAGAGAAGCTGGGAAATATTGGAAGAGGAACAGCAAGATGAACAAGAAGCAGCAGCAGCAGGGGAGAGACAGCTGACAGACTCAGGGTCTTTGGAAAGCATTCCTGACCCCCCCCCCCCAGGACCAGGTGTGCATTGAGGGTAGTAGAACAGAGAGCTCAGAGGCAGAAAGCCAACGCAGGGGTGATGTAGAATAGGAGAGATGTAGGGGGGCAGGACTTTACTTTGAGCAACGCCATTATTTAGGGAAGACTGCAATCCTTCGTCTATCTTGTGAATAGTAATAAATAAAGTGTTGAGAACTTTGATTGTTTCTCTGCTTCTTGGCTGCTATCATGGGAGGGATCAGATTCCCTGAAGCCTGACACATACACTTTCTCTACTGAGCTATGGCCCTTCTGGGTGAGTCTCATGAGAAAGGGTGTTCACACAGCTTGTCCAGAACTGTGACAGCATCCATTGGCCAGATTAGCAGCCTGCTTCCAAATGCTGTAGCCTTGGTCTGCACAATTCCGTAAGACTCCATGCTCTTCCCTGCCTTCTCTTTTAGTACGGTGATGGAACCATACCTGGCTTTCAAGGTGAACAACAATGATGCAGTGTACTAGCTAGTGAAACAACGAGCTCGGAAGAAATTCAGCTTGGTACCAAAAATAGACCGTGGCTGTCTTTCTACATTTCAATATCATTCAGGGCTGGGCATCATTCCTATGTGGCCGACATCCAATCTTGCATCTGTTTGCACAGCGCCTGCAAATCTCCCCTGCTAGAGAAGAGCCGATGGAAGCAACTTTGTTTAAAAATCATGTTCAGTTTGACAAAGGGAGGAAGAAGAGATTGACAATAAGTAAATCAAGTCCATCAGTGCTTTTTTAAAAAAAAATAAACAAGAGACGCTAAGGATGCAGTGAAAAGCTTCAGAAAGCAATCTGAACTGTATATGGAAGTCACGGGAGCTAAAAATAGCAGGATTTTCAATGTCGGCTACAATACACCAAGGCACAATGTGAATCCTACCGAAAAAGAAGGATCCTCTGAATGCAAAGGTTATGGGAGCTTTTCTGCAGCAGAATTAAGTGTTTAAAATATGCAGCCCATGCAGAAAAATGTGTGAGTTAAAAATAGGCAACACACATGATTCCTCGAGTGAAATGAAAAGGCCTCTTTATAGAGCAATAATGAAAAAGCTACAGACCAAAAGAATTGTTCACATAAATTTGCATTAATAGCCTTTTTGTGATATGAAATAGATACAGTGAGACAAGAACAGAGAATGTACCAAGGGAGCTGTGGCTGTCAAAGGTTTGAAATGTTAGACTGGAAATGGCAAGGAGAGGCAGAGAAATCCCAACCTGAGCTCGTTATGAACTCTCTTAGGGGTAAGTAACCTGGAGTCTCCATATGATTTTGGACTCCAACTGCTATCAACCCCAGCCAGTGTGGCCAATTGCCAAGGATCATGGGAAATGTAGCTCAATGTCATTCAGGGCTGGGCAGAGTTCCTAAGTGGCTGGCCACCCTAGCAATCTTGCATTTGATTGCAGAGTGCCTGAAAATCTCCCCTGCCAGCAAAGAGCCAATGGAAGTAACTTTGTTAGAATGGCTAGATCACAACCTGGAATTGCTGCATAAATCTAATTCTTTTATCTCATCTTTCCATCCATACAGAGGCGGATTTAGAACAGTGCAACCGGTTTCGCCACACTGGGTGCTGAGCCTAGGGGGTACTGCAGGGTGTCACAACTTTGTTGTTGTTGTTTAGTCGTTTAGTCGTGTCTGACTCATCGTGACCCCATGGACCAGAGCACGCCAGGCACTCCTGTCTTCCACTGCCTCCCGCATTTTGGTCAAACTCATGTTGGTAGCTTCGAGAACACTGTCCAACCATCTCGTCTTCTGGCGTCCCCTTCTCCTTGTGCCCTCCATCTTTCCCAATATCAGGGTCTTTTCCAGGGAGTCTTCTCTTCTCATGAGGTGGCCAAAGTATTGGAGCCTCAGCTTCAGGATCTGTCCTTCCAGTGAGCATTCAGGGCTGATTTCTTGAAGAATGGATAGGTTTGATCTTCTTGCAGTCCATGGGACTCTCAAGAGTCTCCTCCAGCACCAGAATTCAAAAGCATCAAGTCAATGAAGCTTGCACTTCTGGGAGTTCTCGGTCCACATACTGCTTGAGCCTACCTTGTAGAATTTCAAGCATAACCTTGCTAGCGTGTGAAATGAGTGCAATTGTGTGGTAGTTGGAGCATTCTTTTGCACTGCCCTTCTTTGGGATTGGGATGTAGACTGATCTTCTCCAATCCTCTGGCCACTGCTGAGTTTTCCAAATTTGCTGGCATATTGAGTGTAGCACCTTAACAGCATCATCTTTTAAAATTTAAATAGTTCAGCTGGAATAACATCACTTCCACTGGCCTTGTTATTAGCAATGCTCTCGAAGGCCCATTTGACTTCACTCTCCAGGATGTCTGGCTCAAGGTCAGCAACCACACTACCTGGGGTGTACGAGTCTATGACCTAGTAAATTGAGCAGATCGGAATGCGAGAGGTGCAGGGTACCAAATTTTGGCCTTGCACAGGGTGCCGTTGAAATTTGAAAGACCAAAGTCTGCCCCTAATCCAGAGGGACCTCAAGGTCATTGAATGGTAAAACACAGTGCAACAGCATATCAACCAATTAAAATAAACAGCAGAATCATCAGCAATACATGGAGACCAATGTGATGCTCTAATGCAAACACTTGGCAAAGTGTGGCACAAAAAACCCCAACCTCATAGCAACAACAACAGACAAGTCTCATTGACTTTCACAAGACAACAGAGGGTAGCTGCCACTGCAGAAAAGGCCCTGCTCCTGGTAGATATCAGCTCGACTTATGATGTGCAAAGTGTCTGAATCTAGAACCAGCTGAAGATGGAATAAGGTGCTCACTGAAGCATCTTGGTGAACAGTGGCCCTCGTGGTACGAAATCTGTCTGGACATTATTTAGAGATGTTGCAAGTATTCCACCAGAGACATTTGTGTAAATGAGCAGAGTGAAGGAACAGGACCCAAAATGCTTACCCATATCTAATAGCACTTCTCAGAACTGCAGAAATTGTTTGTTCCCCCCACCCAAGGCATGTGAATGAAAAGGGCTTTGCAGGATTGCGAATCCTATTTCTTATCTATTGTTGCTGTAATAATCTTCAAGCTAAACTATTAGAGCTGAGAGAGGGAGCAGAATTGTAGCAGCAAAAACTGTGGGGCTTAATAAAAAACCAACAAAGCTCTCCTTCAGTTGACTAACATCTTAATATCGCAACTCTGCGAAAAAAGGCTAAAGCAATTCATGTGCAGAAAAAAGTGATCATTCCTTATCTTTTCAAAGCTAGCTTGCACATGCAGGCACATCATTTGATTTCTTACTGCTTGCTTACTCATAACTAATAACGTAAGCTCTTCTCAGCTCAAACTTGAAGTGGCTTGTTAACTATAAGCATTTTTCTTATTATTACTATGTATTTGTTAAATTTCAATACCGCCTTTTATCCGAAGATCACAGGATGGTTTTGAGCATTCAGAAAAATAGTTCATCTGTTCGTGAAATTTCCATCGAGGCTCACAATGTCAATGATTACACACAGATGTTGCCAAATCAAATTTACCTGTTCATGTTGTCCCTGGGAACTGGAATTCCCAGTAGCAACCATGGGGGTGGAAATTCATCTGCCCTCATCATTACCAGCAAAATAAAGCTTGATTTGTAAAACAACTGAGCATTAAGAGCTGGACACATTCATATTCCAAATTATGAACTTCTATGTTGAAATATACTCCGAGATGAGAGTGGATTTCATGCTCTTTATTCAGCTCATAGTGGTGAGGAGGAATGTAAGTTCCCCCAGAATGATTTACAGGTGGTACATGACACCAGTCAAGCTTGCAAAAATATACCATTTGCCCGATAATAAGTGTTGGAAATGTAAAGAAAATGAAGGTACATTCTTTCACCTTTGGTGGACATGCCCAAGGATTAAGGCTTTCTGGGAGATGATCTATAATGAAATGAAAAAGGTATTTAAATATACCTTTCTGAAAAAACCAGAGGCCTTTCTCCTGGGCATGGTCGGCCAATTGGTGTTAAAGAAGGATAGAACTTTCTTTATGTATGCAACAACAGCAGCAAGAATACTCATCGCAAAGTATTGGAAGACACAAGATCTACCCACCCGGGAAGAATGGCAGATGAAAGTGATGGATTACATGGAACTGGCGGAAATGACTGGCAGAATCCGAGACCAGGGAGAAGAGTCGGTAGAAGATTGGAAGAAATTTAAAGACTACTTACAGAAACACTGTAAAATTAAGGAATCCTAGAGGGATGCTGGGATGAAGTTATGCGGTTTTAGCAATAATGTCATAAAGGAGTATGTAAAAATGGATTGATAACAGGTGAAAATGTAAGGGCATAATATATTAAGATAAAATATTAAGATAAAAGTAAAAAGGGTAAGGATTTGCTGAAACAACTATTGAACTAGAATACAAAAAAGGGAGGTATGAGGAGGTCAAGGAAATAAGCAAATGAAAGATAAGAAATCGAAAGACCGATTTGTTTTTGAATTGTTTTTTTTATTGTTCTGTATTTTGTATGTTTTTTGTTTCTTTTTATTTTTTCTTTTCCTTTTTTCTATTTTGTAATATCTTTGAAACTTTAATAAAGATTATTTGAAGGGGGGGAAAAGGAAGTTCCCCCAGAATGTCTGCTTTATATACATTATTTACACAATGGGCCCCACATGATTGGCTAATTCCGTAATTCACGTGTAGGCCAATCAGGTTGTGGATTCACTTTCACCTGGAGCTGGATTGGGTGGCTCCTGTGGACCAATCAGACTGCTGCATTCTGGACCCTATTGTTCTAGGACCAATCAGACTGCTGCCTTTTGGATCCTATTCAACTCAGTACATAACATATGTGATCTCTCCTCAGAACACCTGACCACCTACAGCTGAAAATTTGAATGTGTTGTGTTTGAAGTTGTACACAAAATAACTGCTTGTAGGAAATAGCTTACTAATGCACGCAATCCATCACCTGATGCAGATATAAACTGGTCTACTTCTGCCACTAGATGTTTCTACCTTTTTCTGGGGACTGGAGAGCATACATATCAGGGATGATGCCAAAACTGGTCTCCCCATGGTTGCTGATCACCTTCCCCATACTCACCACATATATTGAAACATCATGTTTTAAATCACCTTAATTTTCCTGGCAGCTTCTTGGGCATGGCAACTCACAATGTGTCATTCTATGTGGCGAGCGCATCTATATAGGAATCTTTCTGCAACCAAAGACCATTTTAAGCAGCATCTCCATGGCAAAAGGCCTTAAATGTATCTACTTGTTGTATTTTTTGTTGCTGTTGCCATTTCCTAACTGAAATGTGATTCTCAAATTTTAAGCAAAGAAGCAGCAATGCAGATCTAAGATTCTCTGGTAACAATCCAGCTAGTTCTAGACTGAGGAATGAATGGAAATAATTATGGACTCTATTCTTCCTGTACCTTTAATGCATGCCCTCCTCCTTCTATTATTCTAAATTTGGTTTAAAGCTTGTAGAAATTAATAATGAGCTCATTTACATTCCAATAGGCTCATTATCGTTTGGGCTACTGCTAATTTGTAATCCACTGCAAATAAAGGACTCCTTAGAAGCAAGGCCCTCTTCTCCCTGTCTGTGTAGCCCATAATATTCATTTTTAAACTCTATTTTCATTATTCACTCGTTTATTTTTGCTGTCACATTGCATTTGCACTCAAAATATCCCATTTGGCTCCCAAGCTATGTAATAAAAAAGAGCCTTGCATTATTATTATTATGATTATTTCAGACATGCTTTGTGTCCAGCTGCTAGCTTAAATGCCAGTGTGCCCTAAACACCCCACTATCAGTTTAAATAATCTAGGATATCCTGTGGATACAGCAGGTGGGGACCATCAGCTGTTCAATGGGAGGAGGAAGGGCTTTGATGTTCTACAATGTGTGTGAACTATAGGGACAATGAAATCAATAGATCTTAAGATAGTAATACTTTTCAGTCACATTCATTTTGATGGGTCTTCTCTAAGCAAGACAAAATCTGGATTTAAATTTTCATTACAATGCAACTCTATATTGGAAAATGCCACGTGACATTTCCTCCTGATCTCTGCCTGATGTGGCTTAGGGAAAATAAAGGGGGGAGAGAGTTGATAATACCACATTAAAATATCCAAAATTTGAGTCAGATTGTTTTTCCCTAAAGCAGAGGTGGGGCCCCATAGGCCTGTTTAGGCCCAGCAGTTTCCATGTGGTCCATGAAGCCAATTCAGCCAAGCCACACCTACCTACTCTACTTAATAATCAATAATAATAATAATAATTTTATTATTTATACTCTGTCCATCTGGTTAGGTTTCCCCAGCCACTCTGGGTGGCTTACAGCATATCCAAAAATAGAATAAAAACATCAAAAAGCTCCCGATACAGGGCTGCCTTCAGATGGCTTCCAGATGTGATATATGATGTCAGGTGTAAAGACGGGCCTTAGACAAAAGTGGTGTTGCAGGAACCACTGATCCCCCTTGTGTTGCTCTTCTCAAATGCCAACTATCAGCTGATTGCTGGGATTTGGGTAGCTCTGTGTGCATGGCTTCGCCAGTGGCAACAATCAGCTGACTCTTGTTGCTTGGGGAGTGCTGCACACACTGCTTTGCCTGTCATTTTTGTTATGATGTCACTGTGCCATGATGTCCTTGTGATGTCAGCTGATTGACCACCCACCTGTCCAACTTGGCCCCTGCAGGTTTGCAAAAATAGTGCTGGTGGGCCAGATCCCATTTCCCACCCATGCCCTGGCCTAAGAGAAAGAAGAGGAATAAGCAAAAGCTTGCTACCACCTTTTATCAACTTGAAATGATAGATTGGGTCCAGCCAGATTCTGTGCCCTGTCCCTGAGTTACAGCATAAGACAAACATCGTGACTAAATATTTTAAAATTCAAACCACTTCAACACTTATTCTTGTATTAATAATAAGCAAAAATCCAATAATAAGCAAAAATCCAATAAAACAAAGGTTACTGGGCAGGTTGTTTAGACAGTAAGAATTAACCAATGGTCCTTTTTAACTAAGTAAAATGATGCTTTCAACACTTCTAGCATCAGCCTCAGTCTAGTTTTGTCTTAAGTTCCAGGGCAGTGGGTTTAAAATATTGGCGACTGCAAGAAGGCAGTTTCAAAAAAGACAAAGTGGGCTATTATTATAGAGGGTCGTGAACCCAGCAACAATTGTTTCAGATTTATGCCTCTGTCTAGGTTGTTCTTACACTCACTAGCAAATTGTAGGTAATTTTTAAATGCTGGAATTAGAAAAAGCTGGGTACTTCATTAAAATGAACAAAGTCAAGCAATTATTCTATAACCATTTGGAACATCTGCGTTAGATTTTGCCTCTCTCCTTGTGGATTTGCAGCCCAATCTCGAGAGCCCTTCAACTGCATCTTCAAATATTTGAAGGGCAGCCACAGATGATGGAGCGCTGGAGCAAAATTGTTTGCTGTCACTCCAAGCTTGGTTAAAGGAGCTTATACCAAGTCAGACCATTGGTCTATCTACCTCAGGATTGTCTGAGAGTTGCTCTCCAGAGTTTTCAGACATGGTTTGCCTTCCAACTCTACCTAGAAATGCCAGAAATTGAACCTGGACGCTTCTGCATGCAAGTCAATAGGTTCAAATTACCAAAACAAAAACTCAGGGCAGGAATAGGTCACCAGTGCTGTTTCTATTCACATAGGAGATCGGAGACAGGGATGACAAAGAGAAGAAATAGGCAGGAAGTTGGTGTGGGTACAAGAAGGTAATTGTACTAGGAACAATCCTGTGCAGAGCAGGAACCACAAGAGTCATAGTTCAGTGACAGAGCACACATTTTGGATGTATAATATACATAGGGATGAAACATTAACTGGTCTTATTTCTTGGTTTCACTGTATATTTTTTTCCATCTGCCAACCACCTTGGAACCAGTCCCCAAAATACAGGCCTAGAGCATGTTCAGCTCCAACTTTTCTACTTTTGCTTCTGGGGCATAAGGTGGCAGCCCCATAAACGTACCTTAGGGGTCCCAGGTTCAATCCCTGCCATTTCTCTAGGGTCCAGAGGAAGGTGATGAGGAAGACCTCTGCCCTAACAACCCTGGAGGGTTGCTGTCAGGGCTGGGCTTAATGGACAAATAACCTGCCCTGTTAAAAGGCAGAAAGCTAACAGGAAATCTGCTTCCATTATCTGGGGCTCCTTTAAATTTCCCATTTCCCTCTGGATTTCATCAGACTGTGTACACATCTGGATGATACAACCTGATCTCTGTCCAAAAGAATAGAACCTAGTGCTGTAAACACTAGGTCAGCTGCCATCAATATCCTTCAGTAAATTAGGTAGCAGAAGTGATACTTCATTCAAATGATTTTCTTCACTGTCTGTTAACCAGATGATATGTCATTTTATGGTATTTGACTCTGGGAAGCATTCCCTCATCATGGCTGTCTACCTCCACCTAGTGCTAGAAAATATGTATAAGCCTTAGGAAAGTGTCAAAAATTGATGACTCAATCAGCCCTTTAAATTAAACTCTGTTGGGCCCTTTGCACAGATATACACAAATAACATGCAAGATGGCATTGTAGTATGGAACACTGCTTTGCAAAAATGTCTATCTTAGACAAAATTACATACGAAACATTGTGTCTACGGGGAGAAATTTGCACTAAACTGCTGAAGAATTTCCATGAGGACCTTTTAAAAAAATTAAGGATCGTAAACAAATTTGGAAATGTGAAGAACTGAATTTAAGATTGGGAAAATGAGAAACCAAAATGGACAGATTGCCCTTCTCTCGTCATCTCCAATGTATTTTCCCCATGTAGTTCAGGTACTAGCTGCTACAGCATCTCCAAGTATTGTTATGAGTTGGGGGGGGGGGTTAGGCTGTATCCCTGAGCCCTCTTCTAATTCCTGGATCCAGCACAGATTTGATTCCTGGAATAGCCAGGCTAGCTTCCTGAGGGTAAGGGCCTTCAAAGTATGGGCCGTTAAGGCAACAAAGGAAGTGGTTCTGTGCTGAGTGTCTCCCTTCCCTCTCACTCTCTCAACTCGCTGGTAGTTAGAAGGACAAAGGCCAAGGTTGGGAGCTGAAGTTGTGTGAACTAGAAGCTGGAAGAAAGAAGCAGGCTGGAAAGCCAGGGAGTTAGAGCCATGCCTGATTTCTGCTTGAATCCAAGGCAGCAGCTATGGGAGAAGAAAGACTCTGTTACAGTCATGTATCCCTCCATCGTAGACTTAGGTTGTACATATGGGTAAATCAACCATCTATGATGCAGACACCACAGTTTCTGCTGTCTCTCATTTTGAAGGAAACCGAGCCCTGCGTAAGCACCTGGAACCCCTGAAATCTCACACCGCTCAGAAATTGAGGTGGTGTGCCACAGTATGACAGGTTGCGAGGGGCCTTGTCTCACTAGCTCACTAGGCTAGATGCTTCGAAAGGCCTCATCATTTGCTGCTGACCATCTGTGCTGGAAGGCATTACTGGAACGAGCACAAAACTCTTTTCTCATTTCAGTACATTCTCCCAGTGCCTTTGAAATACAAAGCAGGAAAGGCAGGGAGAGAGTGCTTTGACAGCCACTAATGCAAAGGAAGCAGTCCTAATAATTGCACAGGCATCGCCCATCCCAGCAATTGAATGACTGCTGATGTTTCCAGTAGCATCCATTTCTTTTCCATTTAGTTCCTCAATTGCCACCGCATTCATCTGGGGGGGGGGGGGGAGAATAACAATGGTCAACTCTTTTGCGTTCTGTTTTTAAGGGACCATCTTCAGGCACATGTTGCCACACATGCTGTAACTTGAGCTTAGCAGAAACCGCACATGCCTTTCAAATCCTGTTCTGTTCTTTCAGTGAGTGATGAGAGAGAAGGAACATAGCGAGCTCCTTAAAGAGAAATGTTGGTTGCAAAAAAATAAAATAAAAAATCTAACAAGAGCAGAGGGAGCTCAGTATTATCTGCACTGACTGGAGATGCTAAAGATGTTTAAAACTGGGGCTCAACCACTTAGCTATGGGCCATCGCTTAATGTTATGTGGACGGCAGGAGGTCCTTTTCTGTGTGTATCTATCATCTATCATCTATCATGGGGACATGGGTGGTGCTGTGGGTTAAACCACTCAGCCTAGGACTTGCTGATCAGAAGGTCGGCGGTTCGAATCCCTGCAACGGGGTGAGCTCCCGTTGCTCGGTCCCTGCTCCTGCCAACCTAGCAGTTCAAAAGCACGTCAAAGTGCAAGTAGATAAATAGGTACCGCTCTGGCGGGAAGGTAAACGGCATTTTCATGTGCTGGCCTGGTTTGCCAGAAGCGGCTTAGTCATGCTGACCACATGACCCGGAAGCTGTACGCCGGCTCCCTCGGCCAATAAAGCAAGATGAGCGCTGCAACCCCGAAGTCGGCCATGACTGGACCTAATGGGCCCTTTACCTTTACCTTTACCTTTATCATCTATCTATCTAGGTGGGCAGAAAATTAGCCTTTCCACACCACATTTCCTTCAGGGGACAAAATCTGGGACACCATCTTCCCAGACACCATCTCCCCGCCCTTTTTTTTTTTTTTTAATCATGAGAGGACGGTGGCTATTTTGGTTGCTGTGATCATGCATGATTTCTTGCTGCTGTCCCCCTACCCCCCAAAAAAGCAGTTAGGGACATGGAGCCCAAAAGCATAGCTTTGGGAGCACCACGTGACATCGCAACCTCCCAAAAGTATTTTTTCGGGGGGGAATCACACAGTAGAATTGTGCAAGATCACGGCAACCAAAATGATCACTATTTTCTCATGGTAAGAAACAAATGTCCCTGTCGGATATGCTGTACCTTTCATTAACATAGCATTTGGGATGGCAAATTAATGAAAAAATTGTGAAAGATTTCAACCTGGTACTGAAATTCCAAGCCATGTTTTTCAAAGGTGTTGCATATGTGTTTCATTTTTAAGACAAGGCCCTTTAAACTGTTCATTCCAGTGACATTGCCCATATTACCCTTATCTGACATTTACATAATTCCAATTTTAAAATCTGAATCCCGTTTCTGTAGATTTGATTTTTACCAGCTTGATTAATAACTGTCTCAAGAGTGACATTAGTTGCTGCCTGCTTAGGTTCTTAATATTGAAGGAGTATTTCCCCAACATTCACTCATACGTCTGCTGTTTGTGAAAGACTTGACAGCCAGTATTATATTGTAATTATATGTCTGATTTGGGAGTCTATGAACATTTTCCTTTCCTTGACTGCTGCCGTTCTGATTCATAGCTTTGTTTGCTTTTGGAGGGATCAACACAGAGAAGGAATTAGACATTTACTAATCAAGGAATGAGCTTCTGGTGGAGTTAGAATGATGAGTGTCAACTCTTCCAGCCACACAGAGAGTTCAAAAATACTACTATCATTCCTTGAATGCTGGCTGTATGGGAATAAAATTAGAGCTGCAGAATAACTGCTCTCCATGGGGAGAATTATAATGCCATCCAAATATGTCTTTGGCATATTGGGCACCTTTCCAGTTTCATTTACACCTTGTATTTGTGCAGAGATTGGCCTAATTCCTTACACACCTTCCAAGAAATAATGGTATTCCTTTGGTCAATGCTAGTTTGACAAGTTCAGCAAACTAACCTCTCAGCTGTCATAAAAATAACTAACAATTTAATTAAATGCCATTTTAATAGACTGCTGTATTATATAGTCCTCTGTATTGACATGTCTGAGTTTGGTATTGTCTAGGGAAGGAGGTATTTTCTTACCTACGCTATTAACACACCCCAACTTGCACTCTAATAATAGTTTGTCTGCACCACTGCCAGCACATCATATCACTTACACCCTTAGCTTGCCAATAGCCCTGGCGACGGAGGGAAATAAGCGTGGTACAAAGCCAGTCAGAAATAGTTACTATATTCAACAAAGATATTAATGCTTGTTTATCACAGTATTATGGCAGCATTCACATGGCAATTTATTCCATTTTCCTGACATTTCCTTAACTTTTATTTTGTGCATTATATTTGAGCTTTCACATGACATAAAAGCCACTTCCAGAAAACAAATGGGTTGTGATGAAGTAGAGTGCAAGTTTAGTGCTTATTTCTGTGTTACTTCTAGCCAGGAACAAAAATCATTTGCACCCCCTACCCTTTAATCCGGAGAAGCATGGGATGCTTGTGTGGCAATTTCCCCACCTTTTTCAGGGCTTCACCTCACAGTCGCTCATGTGACAAGACATGGGGCGGCAGACTGACATGTGCTGCCCTCCCAGCCTATTGTGAGGCTTGTGCAGCCACCAATCAGAATATGTGTAACTTCTGTCATTCTTTTGTACATTGGGAGTTTTATATCCAACCCCTCTTTAGCCTGCAAGTCAAGGTCCCACAGTGACATGAAACCAACTTTCACCTAGCCAGGAAAAAAGGACTTCCCCATGAAACGCGTTAACAATACAAATAACAAAACACATATGGGTGAAGTGTGTAGGGAAATGCATACAATTAGTGAAAATAATTTGCAAAAAAAAAAAAAGCATTACATCAGGCGGAATTGTTTTGCAAAAATGTGTGTATTTGGTTGGGAAAATGCATACAATAAAGTGTGGGTTAGAAGACATTTGCACTGAAATGCTGGTGAATTTTCATGAGGACCATTATTTTATTTTATTTTATTTTATTTTATTTTATTTTATTTTATTTTATTTTATTTTATTTTATTATTTTATTTTATTTTATTTTATTTTATTTTATTTTATTTTATTTTATTTTATTTTATTTTATTTTATTTTATTTTATTTTATTTTATTTTATTTTATTACAAACTGAACTAAAGAGAGAAACCAAAATTGACTGATTTGCACACACCCCAACATTTTGGGAGGGAAACATGGAGCACCCCCTATCCCACCAACCCCGTCACTCGCTCGCTCACCCCCTCCCTGCCTCCGACCGCTTTCCTGCCCGCGCATTTGCAGCCACAACCTGCTGCAAATGTGCAGAACATGGGATGAAAATGAAAGCAAAAGAGTAGTGAAAATAGTAAACTAGAAATGACTCGTTAAACAGTAGTCTATTCAGAAAGTACCCTAACCGCCTCCAGAATAACTTGATGGCAATAATTGCTATAATGAATCTGGAGTGGATTCAGAAACACAGTGCAATATCCCACTGTGCATGGGGCGGGGCAGGGGGGCGAGTACAAACCAAGATTTGATTGGAGAACAAGATTGGAGAACAAAATTAAGCTGGCAGGTCCTAACAGGAGGGGGCAAATGACCTGTGCTCTAGAAACCAATCAGTTCTGAAAAGCAAATTAAAAACCAATGTGCAATTCAAAGAAATCGCAAGAAATAGTTTTGTAATATTTTTGGCTTCCCCACAAAACATCACAAGCTCCACAAAATCATAGTGGCGGTTTGTCCATATGGGTAAACAGGACTCCAAAAAATGAGTGTAAACATGATCCAAAAAATGAGTGACAAGGTGATACGTACATCAAGAGCCAAGAAATGAGCAAATACATTAGCCGTGGTTAGGAGCCAAAAAAGACTATAAATGTAGCCCACGAAACAAGCCTTTGAAAAGAGAGCAGAAATGTGACCCACAGGTCAGGAGCCCCAAAATCAGTGAAAACGTGACAGGCAGGAATCATAACCCGTGAGTCAGGACTCCAAAAAATGACTGAGAAACATAGCATAAAAGTCAGGATTCAGAAAAATGAGTGGAATCATGACCCGCAGTTCAGGAGCCAAAAAAATATATGAGTGAACCAATTGATCTGAAGGTCAGGAGAACAAAAAATGAGTGAAAAGGTAACCCTTCATTATAGAGCTGAAAATTAAGCGAAGAGCTGACTCAAGGGTCAGGACGGGGGGGAATGAGTAAAAATGCAACCCCATAGGTCAGCAACCCAAAATGTGACCTTGGGTCAGTAGTCAAAAAATGGGCAAAACCTTCATGTGCAGTTAGGGAGTGAAAATGACACCCCGAAAGTGCATGGCGGGTCAGTAGCCCCAAAATTAGAGATAATGTGAACTGTAGGTAAGGACTCCAAAATAAGAGTGAAAATGGGGCTTGTGGCCTGTTTCTTGAAAAATGTGTGAAGATGTAACTTGCAGGTCAGAACTCAAACAAATGAGCAAAGAAGTGGCGTTTAGTCACAATTCAAAAAATGAGCATGACATTAATGTGCAGTAAAGAAGCTGAAAAATTAGAAGGAACTAAAGGTCAGCAGAAGTTTACGCTCATTTTTCAGAGTCCTGATTTGCAGGTCACCATTGTGCTCACCTTTTGGAGACCTGGCCCACAGGTCACATTTTTCCTTATTTTTCAGAGTCCTGATGCACAGGTCATGTTTTTGCTCCCTTTTTGGACTACTGGCTCTGGCCAGCTGCACAAGGAAGTGCTACGTCCTTTTCTGAGTGAACACTCCAGATTTGCCAAGATTGTCTCCGATTTCTCAGAGTCCAAGAGAGGTTCTCCTTTTCGGAAGCCCTATCTATATTTTACAAACATGTGAAGGCATTCTCAAGGGTCATCAGGACAGCCTTGCTCCTAGATACAAATGTGCACACTAGCTATGCTCCTGGACAATGTGTGCCTGGTATCAGTTTGAAGCAGGCCTGCATATGTATGTAAGGACAGGAAGCGTCCTCAATCAGTCAGGGGCCCAGGACCCTTTCAGGTTGGGGGAGCCCTACACACACATAGGCACTCTGCAAACTGATGCCAATCGTACACCAGCAGGAGTCGAATGGTACTTGCTCACTCGCCGTTGAGAGCCTCTTCACACATCTGTAATGAGTGCCTCCACTGGCGCTTAATTCTCAAATATGTAAAGACTTCTCATACTTGATGAGGAAAAGGTGGAGGGTGTTGCCTTGGTAGTAGCAGGAGTGGAAATTGTCGAAAAAGAAGGGTATAGTACTACAGTGTTAAAGGTATAACAATAGTTTAATGTTGTGAATTAAGCCAAATCTCTAAACTTTGTGTTTTAAAGATCACATTTGCCATACAAAATGTTTTATATTTTCAAATTATAGAGTTCTCTCCATAATTAATTTGTCCTTTCCAAGCAGTGGAAGTGGAAGAGAAAGGAAAAACGCTTATTAGCAACCTCTTAAGTGGATGAATCTATGGTGACAAAATGCTCTAGCAGTGTTTCCCCCCTCACAAATGCACAATGAGAGGCATCACCTCATCTGCCAGCTGTGGGGAAAATGAGATGCAATTAAGAACATTAATCACAGCTCTGGAAAAGGGACTCTCTTCATAATGCACACTGCTCTTGCAGATGTGCATCTGCTGGTTACAATATTTCCCCACAAGACGCTGCATATTAAGCTTGCAAAGTGTTCCACACCTTGAAAAATATACACCCCACTAACATCACCAAGGCATACAAAGGAGGGTGGGTGTTTTCTCTATTCCCTCTCTATAATAAAAATGTAAAGATGACATTGCGCAGTCCGCATTGGAGGATTTGCATTGCCTCATCATAATCCTGGATTTGCACAAAGTCGGCGGGGGGGGGGGGTGTAGAGGAGCAAAAGAGAAGGCAGGTTTTACAATAGCAATGACCGTGGCATGGGAGCAAGAAGGGAGGAACACAGAAAGGGGAAAGTGGTGGTCGAGGAGTGTATTATGATTATGTGGCCAGGTCTATAGCTTTTAAAAGTCGAAATAGTTTCTAAAATACCCTATCATTATTTTCTGAAATCTCCCACATTTCATAATGCCTGTGGCTGCATACACACCTTTCATTTGCCTTCAAAGCTTATGGCTTTCCCCAAAGAATGCTGGGAAGTACAGATTATCCCTCACAGAGCTACAGTTCCCAGCACCCTCAACAAACTACATCATTGGCAGAAGTCCTTTGTTTCAAAGGTGCTTTAAATGTATAGTGTGTGTGCTGTCTCTGTCTCAAAAACAGAGGAATGCGAGGCTTAAACTTATGAATGCATTAAAATTTTGAGAAAGGCTGTTACTACCCATACTGTTTAATTGCACTCTTTCCACATGAAGAAAGGGGTTCATGCAGCTGTTTCAGCAATTTTTGTGCCAAAAGAAAATTGCTCAAAAGACATTTTAATGACTTTTAGGATTTGATCTCTCTTAAAGAAAAGTTATTTTGATGGCAAGGAAAGGTAAGCTTCTTTATTGGGAGAGAAACAATTTTGCTAGATTGGAAGAGACAAGCTAATTTAAAAGCCAAAATACTTTGAACAAAGGTTTGTTTTAGGCATGGATAGATTGGGGGGGGATGTGAAATGTAAAACAGTATTTTAGCACTCTCCATGGTACAGGTGTCAGACAAAATGTGCCTTTAAAGTCTAGTCAGTATCCTGTTATAAATCTGATTTCCTACACCACAATAATATATTCTCACTTGCCAGTATTAGAACATTTGGTTTTATTTTTTGAAGTATTTCTAGACTTTTAGGTTTGATCCAAAGAACTGCACAAGTATGTCTGCATACCAAAGTGAGTGTTGGACTTCCTTTCTTGAATGGCAGCCTACCTTAATGGGTGGTATTTGATATGCGGAATAGGGGCAAAAGCAGTTTCCAAAATGGCAAGGTGGTCTTTCATTCAGCGATAGATTGGAACAAATAACAATCCAAGGGAAACCCGAATTGCTGTATGCTCCAACTGAGCACTAGATAGAAGTTTTCCCCAGGAGAAAGCAGCAGAAGAATGCAAAGTGTGGATAAGCCCTCAGAGGAAAAAGTCATCAATTCTGCTTGGCATGTCCAAGCACTTGGGGGCTCCTGGAGTCAATTTTGTGTACCCAAAATAGCTCTTTGCATCTCAGATAGAAAACAGGATTACAAATGCAAAATAATTAAAACAGTGACAGCCACTTAAGGCTGCAATCCTATGGCCCTTGGGAAGGTATCCTATGGGCCAAGGGGTACGTTGGAGCTCCCACACTGATGTAGAAGATGGAGATTCACTGTCAGATCTCTCCATCCTGTAGCTGTGGAAACATGTGATGCCCTAAAGCTCTACCCTATAACATGTATAAAACACATTTTCTTTACTAATGTACCTGAGTCCCTAGTTTCGTCATGTGTTTAGATTTTCTGGATGACTTTGTTGGTCGTAGTACTGGCTGGCAATGAACTATATCTCTCATCTGCTGCCTCCATTATGAAATACTTTTGAAGAATGGAGACAAAAAATAGGCTTCTTCTCAGAACAGTGATCAAGCAAAGGTCCACACAAGGCAACAGGCTGCATAGAAGGAAAACTGCAGGGGATGTGTCTGAAAGCGACAGACAGCTCAATCAGCTTTTGAGTTATAGTATCACCAGAAGCAAGTGACCTCACATCTCATCACAAAATGTGCCAGATAAATCCCCATAATGGGGAAACGAGGGCATTGTTAGTCCGTATCTGTAGTCTGCTACTGGCAGACTTGTTCAGAATACAGGTTTCTTTCATATAAATGTAAAGGGACCCCTGACCATTAGGTCCAGTCGTGGACGACTCTGGGGTTGTGGCACTCATCTAGCTTTACTGGCCGAGGGAGCCGGCGTACAGCTTCCAGGTCATGTGGCCAGCATGACTAAGCCACTTTTGGCAAACCAGAGCAGCGCACAGAAATGCCATTTACCTTCCCGCCAGAGCAGTACCTATTTATCTACTTGCACTTTGACATGCTTTCAAATTGCTAGGTTGGCAGGAGCAGGGACCGAGCAACAGGGGTTCACCCCGTGGTGGGGATTCGAACCGCCGACCTTCTGATCGGCAAGCCCTAGGCTCTGTGGTTTAGACCACAGTGCCACCTGCATCCCTTTCATATACTCAACACGAATTCCTTGTGCCTTTCTACATGATGATCACCCCCCTTCTTTATACTACTTGTTTTTTGAATGGGATCTGAACAACTTTCCTCAAGATCAGGTGGGATGCAATACTTTCCCAATACCACCATATTTTATAACTGGAAAAATATAATTTTTCACCTGCCAGTTTTTCCATTTCTGCAGCATAGATGTACTTCAGTAAGTATTGTTCACACCCCAGTCATCCACCAATAAAACCACCCTCCTCTCATCACAGGCTCAGTTTAGATTTTTTCCCTCTTTAAATTTATTTGTAGGATTTCTCACCTGCTGGTCAAAGCTGGTTATTATTATTTATTTTCATTTGATTTCTTACCTGCCTTCACCATAAGGTCTGAGGGCACGTTACAGCAATGTAAAAATACAATTCTAAAAGCAACGAAAACAATTTACAATCAAAAGAATAGCATGAGCCCTAAAAACATATATCTCAGGTGTCAAAGGCCAGGGTAAAAAGTTGTGTCTTCAGCGTAGGACAAGAACTATGCAATGGAGAGGTAATTTCCTAACTTGGGGGCGGCCACAGAGGTTGCCCTTTTCTGGGGCACCACCACCACCCCTAAACCTATGAGGGTGTGGAACTACCCAAAGTGGTCTTTTACATACTAATGAAAAGCAACAGTTTCAGGAAAGAAGAAAGAGGAGACCTATTGCTTGGCATACATTTCCCCCCTCCCATGAAAGTTCTGAACAAAACAAAGCTCAGTCTCGTGCAAAATCTGATGGTCCACCTTTTGGTTAGTTATTTCTTATATAAATCATTGCTTGGCTGTTGTCCCCCCCCCCCTGTAACTGCAGTTAACAAGAGACAGTTTAGCTTGGAAAGGTAATTTAACGGTATCAAGAAAAATGAGTGGTTGCAGTGGATAAATTTTTAGGAATCTAGCGCAGTCCAGAGGAAATGAAATGCACCTATGGAACAGCTTCCCCAATGATACTCACAGAGCACCTTTTGTGTGTGTCCCTTATTGGCATCAGGCAAATAACTTTTAATTCAACCGGGCTTTTAAATTGTGCCTTAAATCCAGGCTGTAGGTTGTTTTATGCTGCCTCGATGTAAGAACTTTTCTGTATTTTGTCACTGATTTGATTCTCATCCTATATTGTGTGTTTAGGATTTTGTTGCAAGCCACGCAGGAGCAATGAGGCAGCGATATAGATCCAACTGAGCAGTCAACATCAGCATCATGGTGAAATCCATGAATCTTAAATATTGCATTTATGGCTGAAATCACGCTCTACTTTGTAGAGTTATGCTTGCCAAAATTCACTGAAATTTTTCATGCTTAGGTGTGGACAATATCCACGTAGGATATGACCCATTAGAACAGTGGGACATGCATTTGTCAAGCAGTGATTGGCTCAAGTACATTCATTCCCTTTTGTAATTTGAATACACATCAGTCAGTTTCAATATGAGCACCAGGGTGAAAGGCATTTGCCACTTTGGGGGTTATTATTTTTATTGCATGCAACAGGTCAAATGAGTTCAGTCTTTGTTTCAACCCTGCTAACTAGCCTTTTCAAAAACCACAAGGTCACAGAACCTCTCAGAGATTTCTCAGAGAATTCTAGAGCTGCTTGTCTGACATCATCTTCTGTCGTCTTCCATACGTTTAGGTCACTGGACATTTTTTTTACAAGGCTTTTTCATGAATCCAGTCTACAAACTCAGTCACATTAGTGTAAACTCCCGGTTGACCTGGACGAGCACATCCCTCACCCCAGCTGGTAATACCAACCAAATACCAGGTTCTCTGATGTTCACATGAGAGAGGACCACCTGAATCTCCCTAGAGAGAGAGAGATAAGAAACACACATATTGTCAGTATTTTGGCCATGTGAGAGTCCTGGTCTTGAATGGGACATCCAAATTAACAACTGCAATAGCAGCTCTTTTCCTGAGTAGAAACAAACCGCAACAGGGGCAGAAACATATTCTTCATTAGAGTAGCGTCACCAGAACTCAAAAATAATCTGTTCGTAATCTGTTTAAATGTAAAATGGTGGTAAATCTCAAATGCATTACATGCGCTGATTTCAATCCAATAAACTTTAATATTTTTGCAATTCAAACCAAGGGTAAATAAGAGTTAATTTATGTGTGGTCTGCAGAATTGGCATTAACTAAGCACCCAAACCCATGTCATTTCTTCACATGTTCATTGTTTGATGCTACCTTTAATTTTTCAAAGGAAATGAAAATGACCTTCTTGCCAGGCAAAGGCACATGGAATGATTTTACTTTAACCCTTAAGTCAGTGCCAGCAAGTCTGCTCACTGCACCATATGTGTAGTGGAGCCTTTTTGTCCCGGCTCATCTACAGAGAACAATATAAATCAGGACCCACCATATTTAATAGTTACACTGATTTCCTGAAAAGTGGGACAGAAATGGCCAATTCCACTTACACTGCTACAAGCCAAAGCAGATGTTAAAGATTAGATTTCTCAAGTCATAAGTTAGCTTGAAAAGTAAATGGACAGAGAATACATGGTGCAGATTGGCACATGCTTATTTCTTTAACTATTCCCAGGGAACCATGGGAGAAGAAGAAGAGAAGAAGAAGAGAAGAGTTTGGATTTGATATCCCGCTTTATCACTACCCGAAGGAGTCTCAAAGCAGCTAACATTCTCCTTTCCCTTCCTCCCCCACAACAAACACTCTGTGAGGTGAGTGAGGCTGAGAGACTTCAGAGAAGTGTGACTAGCCCAAGGTCACCCAGCAGCTGCATGTGGAGGAGCAGGGAATCGAACCCAGTTCACCAGATTACGATTCCACCGCTCTTAACCACTACACCATGCTGGGAGCTGTAGTAGGAGAAACAGCAAGGGATTTCTAGCAGGATTCTCATCACCTTCATTCACCAAACTACAATTCCGAGGATACTTTGGCAATTAAACTGGTCAACATTTGTAAATTACGTAAATCCTAGGTAACACAAAGGAGGCTGTTACCTTACAAGCGTCCCTGCCACCTTCTCTGTAGCCAGCACACATCATCTTGTCAGTTATCCTGTGTTGTTGGTATCGTGACTGGCATTCCAAATTGGATATTAGGGGGATGCGGACTTTTTGCAGGGTATCTTGTATCTCACCTACAGTGTTACAAATGACAGAAACAGGGCACAAAGCAGGAAGGGGAGAGAGATGTCAACAATGTTGCCAATTCCTCCTAGCTCAGTAATTTCCAGACTGTGTGTCGGGACTCACTAAATTGTCACAAGAAACTAGAAGCTCCCAGGAGCCTGAAATATCCACCCACCCACTATGTAGGCTGTCTGCTTTATCTGTACACATGCAGAGAATGACCGTAGATCAAGGATGCTGCATTGGCAGATGGTTGTCTTAGATGACCTTTGAGGTCCCTTCCATATCTATGATTCTATGCACATCTTTCGCATGTTTCTTTCCATGCAACTTCCACTGGTTACAGAACTGCCCAGCCTGTACATCACTGACTCCTTCAGGAAAATCAACTTGAAAACACTAAGCGCATAATTTCTAATATCAAATTAAGGCCCCACATATATTACACATTTAAAAGATTTATATATTTGTAGGCAGTGCAAAATTGAAAGCTTCTAGATTGTGTATCAGTGCAATTGCTACCCTATAGGTCACAGGAAACCCTCCCCTCCAGAGCATGTGGATTTTTCCCTGGCATGACTTCATCTTTTCTGGATTCAACATGATCATTTCCAAAGATAAGTATTTCACATTTCTTAGTTTTATTTTTTCAATACCTCTCTCTTTTGTGTAACCCCATCCAGTCACCCAGCAGTTGGTGAATTCTGTATTCATTCTGTCTTCAGATGGTAAGCATATAGGTTGCTGTAAAGCTGAATTTCCATTTAAAGGAAAAGTAGATAGTTAAATGTGGAGGAAAGAGAATTCATTTAAAACTACATAGCATTCCTGTAAGAACGCCAATCGTAATTTTTACTTGGTTGGAACAATAGCTGGTTAAAAGCTACTGCAGTCAAGTTACTTTAGCTTAAGATTTTGCAGTAAACTTAAAAGTTTCACGTACCACTGAAGTTCATTGGCTTGTCCAGTTTCATTAAAGCAATGTCATATCCTGTCTCTGAATACTCATACTTAGGGTGGACAATAATCTCTTGAACTCTGAAGAAGGGGGTATCTTCATTTATTTCTGACTGCTTCAAAATGCCCGCATAAACACGCCAAACATCTGTTACCAGAAGGCTAAGCAGAGAAACAATTTTAAAAGATCAGGCTTATTTAAAGCTTTGAATATGAGGCTGTTTTCCATTGATTTAGAGAGGCTAACCTAAGATCCCTGCCACACAGAAATCCAGCTATTTCTTTGTGTTTTAAACCACTGTATTGTATTGCATTCTTTTCATTTCTATTCTTGTAGCAGCTAATTCTCCCCCAATACTCTTTGTGCTTTTTTTTTTTTGGTGCCTCATAACATCTGGAGCCATTTATAACATGCCCATGCCTTTCTTGAAGCCTTAGTAGTCTTTCCCTTCTTCTCATAACACATAAGAGCATGGTAACACATAGCTCTGCTGGATCAGCCCAAGGATCCATCTAATCTAATCTTTATAGTGGGGTAGCAGAGCTGAAAATACCGTATTTTTTGCTCTATGACTCACTTTTTCCCTCCTAAAAAGTAAGGGGAAATGTGTGTGCGTCTTATGGAGGAAATGCAGGCTGCGCAGCTATCCCAGAAGCCAGAACAGCAAGAGGGATTGCTGCTTTCACTGTGCAGCGATCCCTCTTAATGTTCTGGCTTCTGAGATTCAGAATATATTTTTTTCCTTGTTTTCCGCCTCCAAAAACTAGGTGCGTCTTGTGGTCTGGTGCGTCTTATAGAGTGAAAAATACGGTAATGCCTATATATTTCACATCTGGTAACCAATGCACCTATGGAAGTGCATACTCAATGCTGACCAAACTAAGCCTCCTAGAGCACAATATACACCAGGTAGGTTAGTTTGGTCAGAATTAAGTATACACTTCGAGAGTTAACACTAAATACCAAGGGTCAGCAAACTTTTTCAGCAGGGGGCTGGTCCACTGTCCCTCAGACCTTGTGGGCAGCCGGACTACTTTTTTGGAGGGGGAACGAATTCCAATGCCCCACAACTAACCCAGAGATGCATTTTAAAATGAAAGAACACATTCTACTCAAGTAAAAACACGCTGATTCCCGGACCATCCAAGGGCCAGATTTAGAAGGCAATGGGCCGGATCCGGTCCCTGGGCCTTAGTTTGCCTACCCATGCTAATTAGATTACTTCTGGTAAATGAGACACCATAGCTGCTAGAGGACCATGTGTCCCAGATTTTTTAGACTTGTCTACCCATGTACTATCTGAAACCAAAGGGGTGCATTGGTTGCCAGGAGTGATTCCCACCCCCCCAGCCCTCCTACCCTACTATTAAGTTTTCCCACTAGCAGTCCAGTAATTTCATGTACAGTCATCTCTCTAGTGAGATGGACAGTTTTCACCAATACTGCAGGGCAGGGATGGTCCAAGATATTTTGCCACCTGAGGCAAACTATAGAATGATGCTCCACTGTCATGTTTTACTCCTATAAAAAGAGGGTTTTATCTCACATGCATTCAAGCTCATGGGAAGAAAAGGCAAGCCTACTGTGCATGCACTTACTTGGCTTGTTCATTTGTAGTTTAGGAGAAGGTGCCACCAGCTCCACACATCCATAGCATAGCCAAAAATGCCCTCACAGTTTACTTACCTAAGTGCAACACCCCACACAATGGTGAGAGAGGGAGAGCAAGCAAGCACAAGAGCAAGGCTAACACACACTAAGGGAAGCAGTTCACCTCATTCCTTGCATCCTGGATTAATGGGGAGGCACTCATTCACTCAAACTACATGAGAGCAGGACTAACAGCAGAAAGTGGGGAAAGCCACTCATTCCCATTTTTTCTGGAACAAGCAGCCAGAGCGGTGGGAGTGCAGGGCAGTGACTCCATGCCATTCAGCGGGCAAGAAAGGAGGAGGAAGGAGGCTGAAGGCAAAGGTAGAGGCTCAGACAAAAGCGCCACCTCAGCTGGCTTGGAGGAAGCCCAGTGGGGGTGGGGCAGGGAAGGAGGGCAGGCAGCATCGCTAGGCAGTGGCGTAGCGTGGGTTGTCAGCACCCGGGGCAAGGCAAGTAATTTACGCCCCCTAACCCATGGATTTGCGCCCCCTAACCCGTGGATTTGCGCCCCCTAACCCATTGATTTGCCCTAACCCTAGATGTTGCGCCCGGTGCGGTCCGCCCCCCCTGCACCCCCCACGCTACGCCACTGTCGCTAGGGCTTCACGAGGCGTTGCTAGGGGTGCGCAATGGCCAGCCACTGCATGGACACTCTATGGCCTCAGCTGTTTCTAGACTTGCTACTGCTGTTGCTACCACCCATTCCTGGGTCTCTTCACATGGTTTTCTCCAGGCATCAGATGCCTGCAGAATTCAACACAGAGCTGCTATTTGTGGGAAATGTGCTTTGTTGCTAGGCCACCGGTGCTACTGAGAAACATCAAACATAGCATGAGGGGGCATCCATTAGCATAATGGGACTTCTGCAACCTCCCCTCACAAACATGCATGCAGCAAACCTACTCCAGGAGGTTGGGGGACCTTCCGGAACAGATGAAGGGGTGGAAGGGAGAAACCAGAAGTCCCACTGGACTAGAGGAGTTCTTCTTGCATTGGACGTAACTGGATCTCACCCACTGTTTTCAAGGCTCATCCCTTGCAACTTAGAAACATTTAAACAATTCGGTTTTGCTTACTTCACAGAGGTTTTACTCACTCTTCTGTACAATGGGCTGCAGTCACTATCCATTGGTTACTGATGATTGCACCACCACACAGATGACTCTGAAGAGATAACTTTGCGTGCAAACTGACTTGCCAGGGCCATTCTCCAGAAGACGAATTTGTTCCTCCAACAATCCGTCCCTTTGTCACAGATTGCTTCACACATTCTAAGAAAATACTTAAATCTCAACAATGTTTTTCTAGCACAAATAGTTTTTACCTCATAGTTTTTGTTTATTGCAACAGCTCACATAGGTTGATTAAAATGATAAAACTTTGAAGTTTTTTTAAATAAATTTAATGATTTTTTAAAAAAAATTAAAACTTTCTTTTATGCCCTCTCTCAAGGACTATATGTGGGCTTTTACTACAACAGGCATGCAAGTTCAGTTACACTGAGGCAAATGAATTGACCCAAACCTCCCAATGGTCTTCTAGAATTTTGTCACCACTATATTTCATCACTGATACTCTGAATTAAGATTATCCAAACTCCTAACGATTCTAGTTCTCCTTGTATCCACCAGGTGCAATCTTGTGTATTTCTCAGGCCTTTGTGGGATACATTATTAAGACAAAAGGACTCTGTGGCCTGTAACTTACAGGCAGAAGACCAATTCAATCCACCACGGAGTCCTTTCCCTTGCTTTCAAAGTCAAACTGAATGTGACTTTAGGAAATCAAATGCTAACCAGACATGACTTGGGACAGCCGGTCACTGACATCCTGATGCTTTCATTTTAACCAAGCAGCAGGTGCGGGACTGTCCCTTCCCACAAGGATTGGAGTAGTGCAAAAGCAGAGGAGTGTTTAGTTCTTTCCCTGTTTTGTTTTTCCCCAATCCAAACTTAAACAAAGCTGCTGTCAACTCCAGTAAGGAAACTGATACGTTTTCGAAGGTGGCAGGGAACTCATGATATCTAACCATTCTCAGTCTCCCTCACCAAACAGTAAGCTTCCCTATCAGAGCTAAGAGTTAAATGAAGAAACTGGAAAGGGTGAAATTTCTACTCCAGTGCAGGAATTCTCAATCAAGTTCACATATATTAGTGAAAATAAGTTATGAACGTGCATTGTGTTAGGAAAACTGCTTGCAAAAAAGTGTGCATTTGAATCAAAACTGAATGCAAAATTCATATATTAGGAGAAATGTCACCTAAATGTTGATGAATTTCTATGAGGGGTTATAAATAAATAAGTGGCAAAACTGCTTTGGAAATGTGAAGAACTAAATTTCAAAACGGAAAAATAAGAAACTAAGAGAAATGGAAATTGAAAGATTTGTCCAAGCACAAATTAAGCTCTAAGAGGCCTTTTCTATGCAATCCCTTTTAAGAAGAAGAGTAAACACAAACCAGCAAACAGAAGCTGATGGGCACTTGATAGCTAGACAGAACTACCCCAGAAATGTTTGTACAGAAATGTTTGTGCAGAATGAACACAGAAAGTTCAGGGACATGAGCAGCATTTTGAACAGACAGAATCTGGTACATAAAACAGAGGAAGTATGCTTTACAAAGTTAGAAGAGATATCAGGGTATCTATCAAAAGTTGTAAATTCTGGATTATAGGCAGCTTTTGTTCCTGAACTGGGCCACACAGTCTGTGTATATAGCCTTAGGTTATTCTATATTGCTGTATATAAACTTACAGCAGAGCCTTGCAGATTAGAGACCTCAGAGGAGACAATGCTGGGCAGATGAACAACAAGCTGCCCTGTATAAGGCACCTTATTATATAACAGAAGTAGATTTAACTGATTTTTCTCAATTTTGCCACACAAACTTTGAATAAGAATTTTTTATCTCAAAATTCGTAGTGTTATAGACTTGGTTGTATCACTGGTTACTTCAGTTAGCACCAAATAGGAATTACCGGTATCATGTTATGCTTACCTGTCAAATTTGCTCATATGATAAACCATTGTATGTCAACCATCTGTTATAATGAAATACTAAGCACTACTGCATGAAAGCCCTTGTCAAATACTATTGCGTGTCAGCTTGCAAATACCATTAATTACTGATATTTCAAACATAATAGGAGGCCAAGAAGGTGTAGCAAATTTCAATAAATATTCAGCAATTATTAAAGCATCAAAACAATATACGGAGAATAGTGAATATACGATAACGGAGAAGATAATTTTAAGGCGGCATTTTGAAAGCAAATCCGTTTTGCCTCTGGTGAGCACCCAATAACTATGCAATGTGCCTAGACTAAAATTTAATTAATTAACTGGGAACTTTAATGGCTCTTATATAGGACAAAACCTTCAACGAAGCACATAAGAGGCCTGGTGGAACATACCAAAGATATCCCAAGAGAAGTGGCTGGCAGGGTGGAATAGTGCTGCGCTGCTATCATCCCAACAGCAGTGCTGCCAAAATTTAGCTGGATGGTGTGGGGGATAGGGCAGGGTGGCAGCAAGGCTGGGTGTGCATGGGCACACTGGCAGATGTGCTTGATTGGTTCCACCAGAGCACCCACATAGGTCTGCCTCAGCACCATTCTGGTAAGCAGCAGCCATGCCACTGCAACACTTTGCCACCAGGCCGCCTGCCCCGCTAACCCGTCCAGCATCTAGACACCCGTCTAGCTTCCACAGCCAGCCAGCCAGATGCTTTAAGAAACATACAGAAACGTTAACCACATACTTCGAACTTTGACTCACCAAGTCTGTCTTTAACCTGACACAATCTTAAAGAATAGCCAGAAACCTTTCCCGTCTCAGTCACAATTTTATTTGGTGCCCCATCGGCAGTCATTCTTAAGTAGCATTTACATTTGCTATCAAGAAAAGAAACGAAGGCGGATTCAATTTTCGAATATTGCTCAGCAAGGAAAAGTTTATGGGTAAATCTTAATATTGTGGGATGTTCGTTTGTTGATTTATTTCAGAAACTTACCCTTCTCGGTTGCACAATGTTGGGTCTGAATCGTAAGTGAAAAACTGGCAGCGGACCGTGTCTGTACAAAGCTGTTGGCATTCCTTGCTTCCTTTGACATAGTCTGCCTTCACTTGCTCCCCCAGAAAGTTTAAATTGTTGTGAGTCATAACATGACAGGCTGCCATTTTGTTCGTAACCATTGTAAACAAAATAAAAAATAAAAACAGTGCATTATCATGATAAGGGCAAGGAATTCATCAATCATGAAATTGTTTTGCGGACAGCATACCGGTAATTTATGCATTACCTGGTGTAGCTGTCCGGCAGCTTAGGAGACTGAAACCTGACTTAACTCGTCTTTCTACAAAACTCTCCGGTGTGCCATTTCTCGATTTCATCATTTGGCAAGTAAATCTAAAGCAAAAACACAAACTCATCAGTGATAGTATTGATCACATACTGAAAGTGCTTCTAGGCCTCTTCAGCTGCATTCTGAATATCCTCTGATTCTGTAAACCAGAGTTTCCCAAACATGGATTTCCAGCTGTTTTTGTACTACAATTCCCATCATCCCCAGCTAACACAGTCAGAGGTCAGGAATGATGGGAATTGTAGTGCTCAACAATCAGGTGAGTGGAGAAACAGGAGGCAGGCTGCCACATGCACACACCCCAGATATTCATTGACTCTGTTGGATTAAGCCTTGTCAGTCAGAGGAATTTGGCCACCCTCCAGGTGCCCGGCTTGAATCCTTGTGACCTCCTGTCTGCGACTCCCGGCAGGATCAAGGGAGGTCTCCAATCGGCGATTCTCCTCAACGTGAAGAAGAACACACCACTCCTCCCCCTCCTCCATTCCCAGGGGGGGGGAAGAGACAGACAGAAATATATTTACATGCCTTTATTTCTGCCTTTCCTCAGTGCAGAGAACAACATGTCTGCACTCTCTGATACCCAGCTGCAGAGAGAGAATAACTCCACCCATGTACTTCCAGTACAGGGTCATGTGCCACTCTGAGCTAACATCCGGTGCTCAGTGCACATAATAGACTGTCCCTGGTTCCCACGGTACAGTCCCATAACATAAACATCCTGTTTGGCTTTCCAGCCATCTGGAGCACTCAGCAGCATTGCTCCTTTTTCGTAACAGACTCATCCACAAGGGCTAAGGATAAATATTTCAAAGAGATTGTTACAATTTTAAACATGTTATTAGGAAGCATGATGTCTTCAGACTACTTGATAGTAATACTCACTTTGGGTGTTTTACATCTCCATCACTATCATAAAAGGTAAAGAATAAGCAGACTGGGTTGTAAGTGCAAATTGTTCTGCATACAAAGGCATCAGGTGTCAGAACTCTTGCAACCGTAATACCAGAAAATTCCTCCTGGAAAATTTCCATCCGACAGTCTGCACAGAAAATGAATGTGTATAGTCAAACTCATCCATGAAATCAAGAAATACACATACATATAATATCACTTTGGTCTGAGAGTTGTGGAGTCAAATTCTCCAGAATTTGTGTATTATGACACTGTTTGACCCTTCATTCCCTGAATCCATATTCTCAACTCAGCAACAAAGCTCATTCAATGGCTTGTGCAAGTCATTATCTCTTAGCATAACTACACAAGATTGTTGTGAGAATAAATTAGCAAAACAGGATAAGATATGACTATATTATAACTCAAATATGTTATTGGCACAATGGATAATAACCTTTACTATAACCATTCTTTTTCATATTCACGTCACGTCATCATCTTGTGCATGTCAGAGCCCTGCAATATTTGGGGCTCCAACTGGTGCCCTCCCAATATTGTTGGACTACAACTCCCATCATCTATGACCATTGGCCATGTTTGTTGAGGCTGATGAAAGCTTGAGCCCAGCAACATCTAGAGGTCACCAGGTTGAAAATGGCTGCTGTATGGAATATATATTTATTTACACCTATGGCATTGTATCAAAACACCCTACAATATACTCTCCCTACTGTTTTCTTTTAATATATACATATTTATTTACCTGTATTGGCACCTTGACATGCCTTTAATGAGAATCCTGACATAACGCCACTTAGATACCTTATACTGGTTGGTGTTCCCTTGGCACTATACTTCAAGTAGCATTTATTGCTGAATGAGAAAGGAGATTTAAACTGTTAGCATGAAATAGGAACCCAGTCAAAGGAAAGGAAATAATTATCTAGCCTCAGATTGGTTGTTTTCCAAATTTGTTGCCTTCCTCTATGTCAGGCATAGGGACCCTTTTTCAGCCTGAGGGCCATGTCCAGGAGTCTGCATGCCAATGGTGGGTGGGACCAGAGAAAAAGGCATTCAACGCAATTGATGTGACTCTTACCTTTGTACAATCAGCTACATTCCAACCAAACAAAAAATGAGATTTTTCTACACAGAGAGACACAGACACATCTCTCAGTCCTCAATCCAGACAAACAAAAGGCATAGTTCAGGGATATAGTCTAGTCAGGGGAAAACAGACCAAGAAGCTATAGAATGAAGCTAGGAGGGGCATGGTCAAGGGAGAGGGGCAAGCCCTGAGGAGAGCGCCAGATAGAGAGGCCTGCATTAGAGAAGCAAAACCCAGATAGTTGTATATTTTGTTGGGTTAAATGCTTTATCAAAGGAAATGATTCAGAACCTGATCCATCTCCTGAAGTGTGGAAAATAGAGGGCAACTTTAAAAAAGACCAAAGCAGGTACTAATTTTGATTGTATGCTTCTGGATTTTAATTCTTATTAGAATAGCAATCCACAAGCATCATCCAATTAATCACAGTGACAGTGCTCTGAAGGTAGATAGGTATCAGAATAATGCTGCTATAAAATATTTCAGCATGTGAGGTCACTAATAATGCTATACTCATATGCATTCTGCTTGAAAAATGATTGCAATAGAATGTTGATATATGTGCATCAAATTATACCAGCATAAAGGTAAAGGTAAAGGTACCCCTGCCCATACGGGCCAGTCGTGTCCGACTCTAGGGTTGCGTGCTCATCTCGCTCAAGAGGCCGTGAGCCGGCGCCGTCCGAAGACACTTCCGGGTCACGTGGCCAGCATGATGAAGCTGCAGCTGGCGAGCCAGCACCAGCACCAGCACAGCACACGGAAATGCCGTTTACCTTCCCGCTATAAAGCGGTACCTATTTATCTACTTGCACTTAAGGGTGCTTTCGAACTGCTAGGTGGGCAGGAGCTGGGACCAAACGATGGGAGCTCACCCCGCCGCGGGGATTCGAACCGCCGACCATGCGATCAGCAAGTCCTAGGCACTGAGGTTTTACCCACAGCGCCACCCGCGTTCCTATACCAGCATACTGCTTGTCATTTTTAAGGAAATAAAAGAAATAGAGATAAATAAATGTACAAAATAAATGTATGAGGGTTCATTGTTAAGTTTTGAACAAGGAGGAGAAAAAGCACAAGGACTTGCCATTCTCTGTAAGGTATCTTGCAAACCGATTTGAGCAAGATTTTTTTTCATTTCATTAAGATTAGTGAGTAATGCAATTCCACTGTGAACAATCTGTATTTGACTCCCAAAGTGCTGGGTCATTAGCACATTTAAATCCACAGCAGAGAATACTGAAACTGACTGTTCTGAAATAGATTAATTCAGCTTGTGCTATTGCAGACAATTTAATACCATTTTATGACAACAGAAAGTACTGTTAGCTACTGCAAGAAGGATGGATTTAGGCAGCAAACACTACTGCTAATGCAATCCTATGCATGTCTACCCAGTAGTAAGTTCAAATGAGGTCAAAGGGGCTTGTTCCCAGGTATATGGGTAGAGGATTGCAGCCTTAGGGTCTATACACCATGAGCCAAAGACCATAACTAATTTATATAATCTCAACATGGCTAGCACAATTTTATAAAAACTGACAAAAATACATGATCTGTACAGGAGAGCTTGGGGGATTTTGAGCAGATATCTAAACTCTGAGTGCAGAAATGTGAGAATTGTCTTTAAATACTTCCTTTCATTGAAGCATGGAAATTTTCTGGTTCGTTGTGTTATATCTGGATTGAATAGTATGCCATTCTCTGGTGTGATGGTTGGCAAGCCAACAACAGGTAGGCCATTGATCATAGCTGGTTAAGGAGCAACAAACCCACAACCCCTGGTTCCATTGGAACCTGAGAACTAATTCAAGTCATAGCAGTTTCAGAACCAACTTTAACTAGATGGGGGCAGAGGGCATGAATATTACAGCCTAATGACCACATTTATTACCCCAGAAGTAACATAAGAAACAGTATTTATACCCTCACACTAGTACAGGGACCTGAATCCAGGCCAAGAGCTGGCATAGCAGAAGGCTTTGATGCCATTATGTGGGGTGGGAAAATTTATGCAGCCTAAAGGCCACATTGCATGGTGGCCAAATGCCAGGGGTGGGTAAGTGACAATTTGTTACCTTTAATTCTATGGGCAGATGATTGATCCTGGAGCAAACAGCCTGTGGTCCCTGTTTTCCTGCCTGGCAAAGGCATCAGAGTCATTGTAGTCCACTTGCCATATACAGAAAAACGAACTATCTGATCCATAGTACTGAGAAGTCCATTGGGTCCAATTAAAAAGCATATTGGCATTATTTACCGGAAATGTGCATCGTGAAATGAAGCTGTGGTGTATGTGAAAAAATGACAGTGATTCTCATTGGTGCATCTTTTTTGGCAGTGGACATAGCTTTCTTCAGTGGTTATATTGTAGTTTTCTCCTCGCATATCCAACCCTTCATGGACTTCCTTGCTGCAAGCTGGAGAGGGGCAGAAGGACAACAGCAATCTGCAAATGCAGATGAACACCAATAGCAAGGCATCTAGAGGCATCTCTCTCTCCCAGCAACCAGGCATCAGTGCCGTACCCCAAGGCCCACACTGCTCTGTTTCAACAGAGGTCCAGACTTCAAGGGCAACTCCTAGATGCCAGTACTAGTCCCAAGGGCCAATCCCAATGCATCACACCTTATAAAGCCCAGGACCCAGATCCAACTTCTTAGTTACGTGGGCTTCCACTGAGCTGACAGCCTCTTCCCCCTAGATCTCAGAACTTGACAGCCTGGGAAGCAGATCCTACTCAGGCAGGGCAGCAGTTCACATGTATAGCAGTAGTAGTAGTATTTCACAGTGGGATTTCCTTCTGAGTAAAGATGCATAGGAGCAGATCCTTATTTCCCCCACCCCACCAGGGGCCAAGGTTGAGAAGTAGGTGGTCCTAGCTATTTGTCAATCACCTGATGTCTCATTGATGTCAAGATTTTGCTTGCATGGTTTGAAATCATACCATGAAAGCAAAGGCACGGTGCTTTGCAAGCCCAGGGATCAAATGATTGTTGACACTTGCAGACCCCAGTGCACAGGACTTTGCAGGCACCACTGATTAGCTGACTGCCACTGCCTGAAAACCCCCTTTCAGCCAAGCCAATACCTGCCCCATGTGTGACATCAGATATAGGGTACCAGGTGTAGGGCAGATGGGGAGGCCTGGAGGGGAATTGGGCCTTCAAGCTGGAGGTTCCCCACCACTGATGTAGACAACACTGAGCTTGATGGCTCAATAGTCTGACTTGGTATAAGGCTGCTTCCTATGTCCCTTTGGCTGCTTTGTAGGGTCTCCGAACCAGCAGACCTTACCAGTGACTCCAGGGCATTGTTTCCGGGAATGTCCAGAGATTACCCCTTTGGTGGGTATCCTTGGCAACGCTTGAGTATCAGCCTCTTTCAGGAAGCATGCAAACCTGACATTAAGGAAAGGAGAAGAGAAATAGATTATAGAATCATAGAATCAAAGAATTGGAAAGGACCCCTTCATTTATAGCGTGCATTTATTTTTCTTCCCCTTTATCTAGCTATTTATTTATAGTGTGGATTTCTGAACTATGCAAAAAGAAAAAAAGAAACCCCCTCCCTGGGTAAAAACAAACAAAATGAACCACCAACTGTCCCCTCCTAAAACTGTCCCCTGCCGTTGAAATTCAATTACACCCAGCTTGGGATAGGAGGTACCTGTCTTGTTCGAGTATATTATTTCATTTTATAATGTATACAAATCAGAAAGAGCAATTATAAAAGCAGACAAAGGTTAATGTCACTTGTATATAGATGCCACTAAATGAATGAACAAATAAGCAAACAAATCAGAGATGTAATGTGAATGTTACCTTCCAATATCTTTCACCCAGTCTCCTGGAAAGTAGGAAAATAATAGACACTTTGGGTGATACGTGCACACCATCTGGCAGTAGTCTGCATTGGGAGCATAAACCTTAGAGATATCTCCTCCTTGAAAATATGTGTTTTCGTAGATTTCAGACACACATTCTGAGGCACAAAAATGCAAAATGTTAGCGTATCTTCATGGTACATAGTTGTTGCTGTTTTCCAAAGCAGGGGTGGATAGGCAGAAGATGGTTGATGTTAGGCTTCTAGTTGCTATTAAAAGATTTTGCCATAGTCCTTTTTGCAATATTTTGCTTATTTCTGGTTGCATTTTATGTGTGTGTGTTTTTAAAAATGAGTGAGGGTATTTTGCACATTTTGTGCATTTTCTGAGCTCATTTTCAAATTGCAAGGTTTGGAGAATGGCAAAATCCAGCGGACTGTTTTGTTACATTTCTGTACAGTGGGTCAGGGAATGCAAACCGGTTTTGTCAGCATCAAAGTGTGGAACAAATGAAATCTGCAAGCATCCCTACTTCAGCCACCCAGCCACTTTCAACCCCTGCACTTCAAGTTCTTTCCATCCCATCGACCCTTTTCATTTATAAACCAGCTTTACGTTCATGAGTTCCTATGAAGAACACAGGAAGTTAAAAACCATAGTCCCACTGAGCAAACAGAAACCCTTGCACCAATGGGATGCATCACACTGTGCTATTTTTAACACAACCCTATTTGTTAACCTCTACAAAACTACAGTTCCTGTTGCTCCTTTCTGAGTTTTTATATCAGGAAAAGTAGCCATGCCTTTATAGGTGGCCAGAGCAGGTGTAAGTAGACCATTATGTTATGGCTGGAGTAGATGGAAGCTCATTGCTCCACCTCATTATTTATGAGTTGTAACAAATCCCCACCCCCAGTCAGCTCCAAGGCTAGCCCAAGACATTTTGCTGCCTGATACAAAAATAATATTTTTTTAAAAAATGGCACCCTCCTCTATTTCATGCACAAAGACCTACTGAACTGGCAGTTAAATTTTATTTCAATGCTGGCAACAGAACAGCATCTGCCCCCACAGATGACAGGTTAACTTATTGGTGCGTACCCTCCAAGTGTCCAGACTTTCCTGGGGCATTCCCAGAATTGCCAAAACCATTCCAGCTTCTGATTTGATCCTGGAATGCCCCATTTTCCCCTACAGCACTGTCACTGTTGGAAACTTTCCTAATCACAAAAGGCCTGTTTCTTTTTTTCTTTTTTAAGTAGAGGGCAATTGAGTGTTTTAATCTACTGTAATTGCTCAAACCTAAATTCTCCAGTACAGTGGTACCTCGGGTTACATACGCTTCAGATTACAGACTCCGCTAACCCAGAAATAGTACCTCAGGTTAAGGACTTTGCTTCAGGATGAGAACAGAAATCATGCTCTGGCCATGCAGTGGCAGCGGGAGGCCCCATTAGCTAAAGTGGTGCTTCAGGTTAAGAACAGTTTCAGGTTAAGAACAGACCTCCGGAACGAATTAAGTACCGTATTTTTCGCTCTATAAGATGCACCAGACCACAAGACGCACCTAGTTTTTGGAGGAGGAAAACAAGAAAAAAAATATTCTGAATCTCAGAAGCCAGAACCACAAGAGGGATCGCTGCACAGTGAAAGCAGCAATCCCTCTTGCTGTTCTGGCTTCTGGGATAGCTGCGCAGCCTGCATTCGCTCCATAAGACGCACAAACATTTCCCCTTACTTTTTAGGAGGGAAAAAGTGAGTCTTATAGAGCAAAAAATATGGTACTTAACCCAAGGTACCACTGTATAAATTTAACACTGTCCAGCAAAATTGTGAGAGAGGCACCATTAGTCACCACTGAAACCCCCAGCTTCCTCTGGGGGGGAAAACATTGGAGGATGCAAAATATTTTCAAATTTGGCTACCCTAGAATTTATAATTCAGAGTATTTAGATTTCCTCCAGTATTATTTGTTAGATAAACTATTACCATTCCACATTTTATTTTCTGAGCTTGGTCCGATGAAGTCATTTAGGTATATCTTTACAAATATTCACATACAAGAAGCAATCTAGAGGTACTTACCGCTAGAGACTGAAGAAATTAACAGAATGAAAGAACATGTTTGTGAAATCCATGCCATCCTAAAAAATAAATGCAATAAAATATTCAATGCCCATTTTAAAAGTGTGCTATAAGGAGGGATTTCTCAAAAGCTCACATTTCCAAGGTCTCGGAAGGAGTTTAACCAAATGGGCATCAAAAGTTGTCATTAACATTGCTCAGTAATTTCAAAAAGTATAGTGCTTTTATTATATAAGATGAATAATTTTTGTTCCCATCTGTTTAAACTATCAGCTAAGATTTATTATAATGAGTTACTGCAGTTAGTGCTGTACTTTTATATCAGCCCATTGGTTGATTAAATACCGCAGCTTTAGTTAGATTTTTTTTAAGCATGCGTCTAACATTAACAAAGCCTGATTTCTGACAATTTTTTTAACAATTTTTAATATATGTTGTAAGCTATCCAGACTGCCTAGGGAAACCCAGCCAGAGGTATGGGGTTTGTTTTTATTATTATTAGTACTACTACTACTACTACTACTTTTGATTTGCTCCCAGCTATCTAATATAAGTCCTGCAGTAGATGTATATTTTATTTGAAAGCAATAAAGGAAATTCATTACCTGGAGATAGTTGCTGCACTTGTAACTTTTCTTTCTGAACAAATGCAATTTGCAGTACCCAAAAATGGGGTGGAGAGGGGGAAATGTACACATTCCACTTGTGATAAGTCGTGCTGCCTCTGCCAATGTTTATCTGCCTGTGATATTTACTTTTGAGGAAAGCTCACACAGTAAATACTGCTTCTGCCTTCTTGAAAGTGATTCTCAGCTGACGTAAGCTGACCGGTGACACCGGAGGCGTTTTTTTCTTTTCTGAAAAATGTCATTTTGTCTCATTTATATGAGCTAAGCCATCTGGTGTTTACTATGGGTACTACATTGCATTGGAGCAGGAACCGGCAAGCCACTCTAGTATCCCTGCCAAGAAAACTCCATGGACAAAGACAACAGGCGTATGAGTGCCTGGCGTGCTCTGGTCCATGGGGTCATGAAGAGTCGGACACGACTAAACGACTAAACAACAACTACATTGCATAGAAAAGGAATGTATCAAAATCTACAACATGGCTAGGCAAACTAAGGCCGGATCCGGCCCAATCACCTTCTAAATCCGGCCCGTGGATGGTCCGGGAATCAGCGTGTTTTTACATGAGTAGAATGTGTCCTATTATTTAAAATGCATCTCTGGGTTATTTGTGGGGTATAGGAATTCATTCATTTATTTTTTTTCAAAATATAGTCCGGCCCCCAACAAGGTCTGAGGGACAGTGGACCGGCCCCCCTGTTGAAAAAGTTTGCTGACCTACAAGAACATTCAATATACATTCCTCACATATCCTCCTAATGGCACCTGCCTCAGGCCTGCCAGTTTTGGCTCTCATGAAAGGGCAGCACAATTTCAGTTATTTAATTTATTGTTGGGGGTGGTTTTGCCAGGAGAGGCACTTGTGGGATTTTCTGCCTAAAGTGCCGAAACAAGTAGGTCCACCTTCAGTTCTAGGTACCTTGACTTTTCTATCAGGAAGCAGCAGGTCCTGATCCAGTCCACTGGCGGAGGAAGAGGAGTGCAGGGGGAGCCGACCACCCCCAGCAGCGTGAGCCTGGTGGGGTGCCATCGTGGCTGCCCCCCCCCGCGCCTGTGTTGTCCCCCCTCCCGCCCCCGGGAAGCATGCCACACGCCTGCGGGCGGTGCATCACGCCCCCAGGACTCGTGTCATGCCCCTGCGGGTGACGCACCACGCCCCCGGGACGGGCGCCAACCCTGCCCCCGCCTGCTCTCTGCCCCCAGGTGCCAGAGCATGAAGCTCCAGTCCACAAGCGCACACATGTGAGCATGTGCCCACACAGGAACATGTCCTGTTCTCTCCAGATTGATCAATATAGTGGCACCTCTGGTTGTGAAGGGGATCCGTTCCGGAGGCCCGTTCGCAACATGAGAAGAGCGCAACCCGCAGTGGCATGTCTGCACACATGCAGGTTGCGATTCGCTGCTTCTGCGCATGAGCGTGATGTCATTTTGCGCTTCTGTGAATGCACAAGTACTTCTGGGTCGCCGCGAGACATAACCTGAAAGAACGTAACATGAAGCGGACGTAGCATGAGGTATGACTGTATTTATCTGTATTCTGTTTAAGCTCCACAGGTCTGCATTTTCCAATAATAATAATAGTAATTTAATATTTATACCCCACCCATCTGGTTGCACTTCCCCAACCACTCTGGGCAGCTTCCAACAAAATATTAAAATACAGTAATTCATCAAACATTAAAAGCTTCCCTAAACAGGGCTGCCTTCAGATGTCTTCTAAAAGTCAGATAGTTGTTTATTTCCTTGACATCTGATGGGAGGGCATTCCACAGGGTGGGTGCCGCTACCAAGAAGGCCCTCTGCCTGGTTCCCTGTAACTTGGCTTCTCGCAGTGAGGGAACCGCCATAAGGCCCTCAGTGCTGGACCTCAGTGTCCGGGTAGAATGATGGAGGTGGAGACGCTCCTTCAGCAGTCCCCATGTTTTGCATGGGCAGATTTATGACTGATTAAATTTTGGCTCAGTTCTTTGAAGAATCACCTCCCTCCACATCAGCCTGCTTATGCACCAAGGCTTTTTTTCAGCTGAAATTTAGTTCTGGCACCTCTGAAGTGGGAGCCTTTTGAGAAACAGAAATAGAGGCTATGAGCAGAGATGCCGAGGAGGAAGAAACTGAGTGACTCTTGCCCACTGGTATTTTTTTAAAAAAATGCATAAATGTGTCGCTCATCTATTTCAGGGATGACCAGCTTCTTTATTCTCAGGGACCACTTTTACCTCCAGACATAGGAGTCTGAACAACCCAACCCCTGTCACAGGATAGTATTGTAAAGCTAGTCATCTTCTACAACAAAGATGGAGAGACTATGTCCCTCCAAATGCTGCTCCCATCATCCATCACCAGCAGTGATGGTATCTAGGACAGATGGGAGTTGGGAGTCCAATGGCATCCATGTGGTCCAGGGTTCCTCAACCCATTCTAGAAGAAAAGTCTTGGAAGTAGGGATGTAAGAAGGCATCGCTTTCCATTCAACCGTCTTTGTCAAATGCAAGGCCATTTCCATTCTACTGCAGTTTGCCTTCTGCCAAAACCTGTTATTCGCTGTGCTATATGCTGTGGCAAAATTATCTAACAAGCATAATTTATGTGACTATGTAATGTACATAAATTATGCTGTCATGATGTTATTCCATCCCCTTCATTTCAGTGCAAATGACACAATGCAAATGGGTGTGTGTGTGTGTGTGTGTAATGAATTCTGTATTGTTTGCAGACTGAAAGCAACAAGAACAACAAAACTGGTCATATTGACTAGATGATTTCCATAATTTAACACTGGCAATTTCCACTGTTTCCATCAGTATTTTATTTTTTTTAGTGTCATGTTCAGTTTTATTAAACTGATTTCAGATTGTTTTTGAAATGTTCAGGAGGTAGGCAGCAAAGCAGTTGAATTTACACAGGTAACAAACAGCAATAAAACGAGTAATGGGTAAGAAATGGAAGCAGACACACAATGTAAACTTGTAAATAACTGTTAACTAGAGCTGGGTAATAGCTGTATAATGCAGCATGTATATGTGTATACATTTATGAACACTTTAGCCTACTGGCCATTTCTACCTTAGTTCCCTTAGCATTAAAGGTTCAGTCTCTTTTCTGGAACACTCCATGTTTCTGACATTCTTGGTCAGGTCACTTGCACTAAAATAAAAGTGTGTGTGTGTGTGTGTGCGTGAGAGAGAGAGAGAGAGAGAGAGAGAGAGAGAGAGAGAAGTGGACAACAGACCACCATGTATAACGATGCATGTGTGTAAAATCCATTAACATTCACTTGGAAACATTGCTCAAGTAAAGTCTTGTGTGCTTTTTGAACAATTTACTTAGATACCATCCTCAGGCAAAATCACCATAGGATATAACACTTGCTCTAGACTGTAAGGGACCTTATAATGTAATTGGGCAGGGGCAAACCAGAGGCTAAGCAGGAGCAGATCCTCCATCCTGTCTGTATGCTTACAAAACATAGGTCTAATTTTTCTCATATATTCAAGGTCTTTAAATATTGAAATGAATGAGGTTTTTTAAAAAAAATTAAGCATACAGTGGTACCTCAGGTTAAGTACTTAATTCGTTCCGGAGGTCTGTTCTTAACCTGAAACTGAGCTTAAACTGAAGCACCACTGTAGCTAATGGGACCTCCTGCTGCTGCCGCGCCACCGGAGCACAATTTCTGTTCTCATCCTGAAGCAAAGTTCTTAACCCTAGGTACTATTTCTGGCTTAGCGGAGTCTTTAACCTGAAGTGTATGTAACCTGAAGCGTATATAACACGAGGTACCACTGTATTGCTCATCTTCTTTAGGATTAAGGAAAGTCAGCTAGTGGCAACCTAGGCTGAAGCCTACAAATTGCAAAGACAATTGGAATAACCCATCATTGGAATAATCATCTGCTTCTAAAATGCAGCTGTTGGCCTGTAATAAGCAACAACACAATCTTGGTTTAAAAAATGAAGTCCAGGAAGGGTTAGGCAGTCTGAAACAGTTCTAATGCAAGGTGGTAAGGAATTTCCCTGAGGGTTCTTATTTTAACTTATTTTAACTTATTTTCTCTTTTTCAGCTGAATCCAGATGCCTTTAGCAGGACGAAGAATCAGTTCTCCTACAAGGTCAAGTTGATCACGTCGCTGTGCACTTTCAACAGAGAAGCGCCGTAGGATGGTGGCTAAAATAGTCTTTTCTTCCATCTGTGCAAAGCGCTGACCTGCAGAGGAATTGGAAAGCAATGACAATATACAATTAACTAGAGCAATAATACCTATTTATTATTATTCAACATGAGTCATGTGACATTGAGGTCAGGTTCTCAGATTCATTTTTAAATCCTTAAACACTTTTCTGTAATTATACAAAACCACCAAACAAACACCAAGAGGGTGAGGCAGTGGAATTGCAGCCATTGGAAGGAGTAAGTGAAAAACTGGAAGGGAAGGACTGATAATATTGATGTAGAAATAACTTTAGACTGAGGTGCATTCACACTATACATTTAAAGCACTATGATACTGTTAACAAGTCATGGCACACCCCCCCCAAAGAATCCTGGGAACTGTAGCTTGTTAAGGATGCTGAGAGTCATTGGGAGATGTTGATTCCCCTCACAGAGCTACAATTCCCAGAATTCTCTAAACAACTCGTAGCACCCTTAAACTACAGCTCCTAGGATGCTTTGGAGGAAGCCAGACTGTTTAAATGGATATGACACTGCTTTAAATGCCTAATGCCAATGTCTAAATAATCTTCCCCTTTAAACACTCCCTGCCACTGACTGATTGCCCCTTTTTTTCCTTTCCAGATACAGATTTTTGACTCTCATATGTACCAATACAGTTCCTAGGCCCAGCGGAGAAAGGCACGTATGCATATGGGTGCCGTCCAGCCGCGTTCTCAGGGAAAAACCGCTCGGGTCTGAATTCCTCAGGCTCTGGGAAGACATCAGGGTCTCTGTGCAGCGCAAAAGGCAGAATTAGGGCATCTACCCCCTTTGGTACCCTGAATCCTCCTGCGAAAAAAGAGCAGATATTCATGAAATTAGCCCTGAGCTTATAGCAATAGCTCATCAAGCCAGATACCCACTTGGACTACTTACTAATATAACATTCTTCACTCAGTTTGCGAGCAAAAAGTGGAACAGAAGGGAAAAGGCGAAGAGCTTCTTTAATAACACAATCCAGATACCGTAGTTGCTTCATGTCGTCCATTGTGACATGACGATCAGAGTTCCCTTATAAAACCAGTGGCAGCGAGACAAACATGTGTTATTCACAACCAGCAAAACATGCATCCTAACACTGAAGTTCTTGCAGCTATTTTACATGGTGATGGATCAGGGGGCAATTTTAGGTCTAGATCAGTTACTTCCATAATTCATTTCTGTGCTTATTCTCAGGAAGTTAGCCTGGATAGCTTTAAGTCAGCACGCTTTCCTAAGCCATGGGTTATGATAAAACAATACACTGACTCATCAAGACTTCCTTTTTGCTGACAGACACTGAAGCTGTGAAGACCACAGCACATCTTATATAGGAATCATAGAATTCAAAGGGACCCTGCAGATCATCTAGTTCAAACCTCTGCATTGCAGGAATATGCAGCTGTCCCATACAGGGATCAAACCTGCAATCTTGGCATTACCAGTGTCATGCTAAACAACTGAGCTATCCAAGGCTGGGCTAACTAAGCTGCCTAAGGAGATCTGGTTAAGAGAGCTGCACCAATGGATGGCCATTACTGGGTGAATAGACAGGATCATATGCATCATGGATTCTATCTGCAGAATGATGAGTAAGCCAAGCCAGTGTAGGCCCCACCAGAGAGGTTTCTTGTTTAAAGCTGTCCTCTGAGAGCTGGAACGGGGAGACTGTGGCCCTCCAGAAGAAGTTAGTGAAGTATATATCCCATCTTTCCTAAGCACGGGCCATTCTGGCTGAGGCTAAAGCAAGTTGGGGTTCCAGGAATGTCTGCAGGACATGATTTAGAGCAGTGGTGGGGAACAGGAACTGACCAGGGGACCAGACCCTTAATCTTCTCAGTACAGATCAGTTTTGAAAGTCGGTGGGGCTGCCCACCATTCAAAGTTCACCGGATCTTGCTGTAATTCCCAACCAGACAATTGGCAATTACAGAAATCTCCTTTGATGCCTCTTTGCAGACGCTGCATGGTTTCAAAAACTACATCTGCAAGCAGACATTTCCCCCCTGTAGACAGCATTGCTCTCTAGGAACTTCTTAGGGCAACCAATCCCAGCAGTCATTCTCACTTTAAGCTCCCACTGTAACCACAGCCTCACCTACTCCAGTCACATATGACATCAAACGTGCAGCAGGTGGGTGTGGTTTGAGGAAAAACAGCCTCATGGGCCTAACTGGGGTCTGTGCTGGGCCAAATTAGGCCCACAGGCCAGAGAGTCCCCATTTCTGCATTAGAGGAATCAGGTGATACTCATGAGCACTTACCTAGAAGTAGCCCTGCATTCTAAACTTACCCAGGCTTATACCCACAGGAAAGAAAGACTTACCAAAAATTTCATCTAATTCATGGTGAACCTTCCTTTGGGCTTCTGGATGACTTGCAAGCAAGTAAATACACCAGTTCATGGCAGCAGTGGTAGTATCATGACCCTTGGAAGAAAGAATTTAAGAGGTCTAACATGTTCTCACAAAACATAGAATTCTTAACCATTATAATGATGGTCCAATCTAGGGCCCGAACAAGCTAGTTCAAATCCAAAATTGAAAGACACCAGTCCCATGCACAATAGTAAGTCTTTCAAAATTTAAAGTACTGTATATTGGGAATACCAGGTGCCAGGGAATCTGCCAGGCTTGGTCACGTCCCACGTGCCAAAGGCAAAATGACACTCCTGAGTCACTCCCGTAATCTGAAAAAATCTTGTTTGAACAGCTAATACTCCTATCTAGCAATAAGACAGACATATAAACTGAAGCTTTGCTTCTAAGGTGCTACTTTATTTTATTTATATCCTGCCTTTCCGGCTTTCACACAATTCCAGAAAATGTCATAAAAATCAACAATAGAAAATTTCATACAAAAACAATTTGTTGTATAAAAGCATGCTTCCTTTGTTGCTGATTACTCCATTGTAACTCACCCCAACTTCCCAGGTCTTAAAGAACAACAAATCCCTTTGGAGCTGCCTCCCACAAGACAACAGGCAGATCCCTCTTGTTTTGTGGGTGCCCAGTGAAGACCTTCCTTTCTCAACAAGCATTTTAAGTGGGGATCATTGATCCCGGTCTACATATGGATTTGTAACTGTTTTATATGTGATGTTTTTAAATTGTTTGTATTGTTAAACAGTTCCAAGATATTTTAAAGGAAGGACTTCATAAATGGAATTGAATAATTAGTAAATAAGCAAGCATGCTTCAGTGCCCTTATAACCACCAGAGGGCAAATACACAACAATACTGCTAATTTTTTACCAGTGGATAAAGTCACAGTTTAATTATATTCAATGAACTACCATTAACAATCTGTCTGGCAACTGTGTGAGAGTTGCAACCAAACCAGCCACACTCCCCTAAATCTGCCTCTGCGTTGGCAGACCAACTCTGCACAACAAAGACATCTGCAAACATGGCATGAAGGCTGGCAATATCTGCTCTTGCAGATGACTGCAGTGCCTGGAGATAATAATAATAATAATAATAATAATAATAATAATAATAATAATAATAATAATTTATTATTTGTACCCCGCCCATCTGGCTGGGTTTCCCCAGCCACTCTGGGCAGCTTCCATAGAATCCAAAAATACACTAAAATATCACACATTAAAAACTTCCCTGAACAGGGCTGCCTTAAGATGTCTTCTGAATGTCAGGTAGTTGTTTATTGCTTTGACATCTGATGGGAGGGCGTTCCACAGGGCGGGTGCCACTACCGAGAAGGCCCTCTGCCTGGTTCCCTGTAGCTTTGCTTCTCGCAATGAGGGAACCGCCAGAAGGCCCTCGGGCTGGACCTCAGCGTCCGGGCAGAACGATGGGGGTGGAGACGCTCCTTCAGGTATACTGGGCCGAGGCCGTTTAGGGCTTTAAAGGTCAACACCAGCACTTTGAATTGTGCTCGGAAACGTACTGGGAGCCAATGTAGGTCTTTCAAGACCGGTGTTATGTAGTCTCGGCGGCCGCCCCCAGTCACCAGTCTAGCTGCCGCATTCTGGATTAGTTGTAGTTTCCGAGTCACCTTCAAAGGTAGCTCCACATAGAGCTCATTGCAGTAGTCCAAGCGGGAGATAACTAGAGCATGCACCACTCTGGCGAGACAGTCCGCGGGCAGGTAGGGTCTCAGCCTGCGTACCAGGTGGAGTTGGTAGACAGCTGCCCTGGATACAGAATTGACCTGCACCTCCATGGACAGCTGTGAGTCCAAAATGACTCCCAGGCTGCGCACCTGGTCCTTCAAGGGCACAGTTACCCTATTCAGGACCAGGGAGTCCTCCACACCAGCCCGCCCCCTGTCCCCCAAAAACAGTACTTCTGTCTTGTCAGGATTCAACTTCAATCCATTAGCCACCATCCATCCTCCAACCGCCTCCAGGCACTCACACAGGACCTTCACCGCCTTCACTGGTTCTGATTTGAAAGAGAGGTAGAGCTGGGTATCATCTGCATATTGATGGACACCCAGTCCAAACCCCCTGATGATCTCTCCCAGCGGCTTCATATAGATGTTAAAAAGCATGGGGGAGAGGACAGAACCCTGAGGCACCCCACAAGTGAGGTCCCAGGGGTCTGAACACTCATCCCCCACCACCACTTTCTGAACACAGCCCAGGAGGAAGGAGCGAAACCACTGTATAACAGTGCCCCCAGTTCCCAGCCCCTCTAGATGGTCCAGAAGGATGTTATGGTTGATTGTATCAAAGGCCACTGAGAGATCCAGCAGAACTAGGAAACAACTCTCACCTTTGTCCCTAGCTCACCGGAGATCATCAACCAGCGCGACCAAGGCAGTTTCAGTCCCATGATGAGGCCTGAATCCCGATTGGAAGGGATCCAAATGGTCCGCATCCTCCAGGCGTGCCTGGAGTTGTTCAGCAACCACGCGCTCGATCACCTTGCCCAAGAATGGAAGATTTGAGACTGGGCGATAGTTGGCCATACTGGCCGGGTCTAAAGATGGTTTTTTAAGAAGCAGTTTAATGACCGCCTCTTTCAGCGGATCTGGGAATGTTCACTCACAGAGGGAAGCATTCACCACCCCGCAGAGCCCATCGCCCAGTCCTTCCCGGCTTGCTTTTATTAGCCAGGATGGGCAAGGATCAAGGAGACAGGTGGTTGGTTTCACACGTCCAAGACAGACAGGTTGTGCAACCACAGCAGTGACCAGAGGAGGAATAACCACTGGGAGAAGCATAGAGAGAAGAAACACCATGGTGCATCTGCAGCAGCACAACCAGATGCCTTCATGTGCCCCAGCTGCAACAAAACATGTCTCTCCCGTATCAGTCTCTACAGCCACCACAGGCTCTGCAACCTTCCAACAGTTTGACTTCACCCCCAAAGGGACACACCTCCAATGTCTCCCAAGACAGATGGATGACCACCAAACTACCAAGTCATCTGATAGAAAGACCCTTAATGTCTTGTCTTTGTTCAAAGACCTTCACATACATTAGTTTGTTGTGATCCTTTAAATAGGGGAGAACAACCAGCACTCTTATACAGGGCATTCTGTACCTCAAACATGAATGTATCCACTTCCTCTCGAATGTCCAGGTAGTTCATCTTATTCCCATCATCATCAGTGGCATTCAGAAGCATATCGAGAAAAGCTCTCCTGACTTTGCGCCTGCTTTGCTCACCAGTGCTGACAGCATTGCTTCTATGCTTCTCCTGGTTTTTTAGTTCTTGAGCTTTTTCTGCAATAACCTTAGACAGTCAAAACAAAAGAAAAGTCATTCATTTCTCAGGTTGCATAATCCAATGTGTGTACTCCCTGCAATGTCATATAAAGTGATAAGCTATCTCTGTTGCACCCTGGACCTAGCGAAGTGCACTGCGCTGACAAGGAAAAAGAGGAATATATCCAATTGCACCCAACTTGTCTAAAGCGCCCTATGGACACTGCCATCGGCAAAAACCTACTTCTGGGTAATAAAATCAGGATACAAGGCATTTCAAATATCTCTGTAAAACCTGTCTGGATGTAAATGCACTGCATGAAAATGGATGACTGACTGAGTAAATCTAATGAAGGTCATCTTATCCCTTGTATCAAAAGAATTCTAAATGACAACTCCTCACAGAGACAGTGATTTTAAGCTGAAATCTTACCTGCATTCTGAATTGGAAAAAACCCACTAGGGAGAAATCGGTTTCTTAGCAGAGCCTACCTTACAGGCATGTGGTGAAGATAAAATGGGAGGCCTCACATACACCCTGTGAACAGGCCCTGAACAGGGCTCTTGAGCTGGGAGAGCCACAATTGTGAATATTAGCAGAAATCACTTTGATATTGGTGTCTATAAAACATCATGCATGAAGAGAAAATGCAACAGCTTACATTATCAGTAAAGTTATGAAGTATCTTCAGGGTCCTGTGATGTTCTCTTCCTTGTGGGAACATGAGGTACAAAAGGTCAGACCAGAACCAAGGAGACCTCTGTCTTTTATAAATCAGATCAGTCATCCTAGGGTAACAAGCAACAACGCTTTCTAGAAAAGTGCTGCAAAGTACAGCAAAGAGCCCAGATTTCTTGCAACTAGGCTGTCATGTAAAGAGGCAGAGAAAAATAGTTTAAATGTGAAACAGATATGCCATGGCATACAGCTATTGCCCCTATCACCTGCAGGGTTAATGTGGCTTCTACATCAGCATTCAACCCACAGAGAGGCCCAGTTTCTGCTACCCAGATCCAGAAAAGAGGTGCAGAGAGGAAGCTCATACAAAGCAGACCTTAATTATTATTATTATTATTATTATTATTATTATTATTTATTTATTTATATCCCGCCCTCCCCAGCCAAAGCCGAGCTCAGAGCGGCTATCAACAAAAAAATAATACAACATTCTAAAATCATTTCCTTTGAAGGTTTATCATGCAGACAGTCAAGTTAAAGCTGAAGGTTGTCTGCATCATGGAAGGGAAAGAGACTTTTTCTCTTAGTATTTGCCTCCATTGAAGGAGGGCGGGACCTGCAGCCCTCAAAATGTGGCTAGAGTCTAACTACCATCTTTAATTCCCTGCTGCTGGAATAGATCATAACATTGACACCTACCTGTAGACAGCTTGAACATACTCGGAATCCTTATTCTGTTGTGCTCCTATGTTCTTGCCCATAGCTGTTTCTAGGAACAGGAGAGAAAGAAATCAATTAAAGAATCATTTGCTTACAAACCAAAGAGTGGGGCATAAAAGGAACACAGGGAGCAACCATATATCAAGTCATGCTGACTTCCAATGGTTTTCCAAGTTTCAGAGCCAAGGTGTTTCCCAGCCAGGATTTGAACCCAAGATCTGCTGCACTCTACCACTGGTCAGTTCATAGTCAAGTGTGTCTTGTGCTAACACAGCACCACTACTACAGTAACTGTATCCAGAACTTCTCATTTCCTCCCATAGTATTGTGTGTTTGTGCCCCAATCATGACCTATATTCAGACTGATGGCAAATCAACAATTATTCAAACTGATCACAGTCTGTTATTATATTTTCCAGCTCCATCAGTGTATATTTTAAATCCCTGTTCTCCACTGGATTATTCAATCAGTATTTAAAATGGATAACAAGCGGACTTCCGGAGGCGGCGCGACCGGTAATGGCTGCCTTCTCCGAGTAAGGAGAAGGGAGCTCCGCTGTAAACGGGTCGTCCGCTACGGCGAAGCGGAGACCCATCCAGGAAAACCACAGGTGGCAGAAGCCTGTGGTCTCGGGACCCGGCGGGCGCCAGAAGCAGCCCCCAAAACGTTGAAGGGACCCCGTAAGGGGCTCCGGATCGCGGAGGGGGTAGCGGCGCTGTGGGTCGTTGCGCAAACAGCGAAGTGAAGCCGCATTGCTGTTGCCGGTCAGCGCTGTCCTTTCTTCCTGCAACTTTTCTGAACTTTGGAAACTACAACCCGTGAGTAAATTTGGACATTGAAAACTTTCTGAAACTTTCGTCAACTTTCTGAAACTTTTTGAGAACTTTATGGAACTTTTAAAACTTTTTAAAAAAAAAAGTTGAAATTTGGCTGAAAACGGAGTGAGAATAAGCAGGAAGCCCATCTCCCGCGATACTGAACTTTAAGCAAAGAGCAGGAGGAGTGGAGACAAAAAGTTATGCTTTAACTAAATGCTGGCACCCTGTTAAAGCAGTTTTCTGAGAGAAAGACTTTGAGCTATTGACTTTTGCTGGTCATATGTGGGATGCACTGATATTCTTCTTCTGTGGTACCAGTGGATTATAAAATAAATAAGAATCTCTGGTGCTGGAGCTGCCTGAATGAGCACCAGTTTGCAACTTTGGATATATTGAATTCAGGTTTTGAAACATTCTGAGCTGGAACTGGATACTTTGAAACTGTTGCAGTCAAGGCACTGTAAGAAACACTGTTTTGCTTTAAGTTTTACTCTGCTAAAAATAACACACTGTGGAGGCGATAGACATGGATTTAAATTTATAAGTTTAACTTGGATTTGATCTTCTCCCTGAAGACGTATTAAGCTCCCTCTAGAGGATTTTGGGCTTACAGCAGTGACTTTGTTTTACTTTCCCTTTCCCGGCCTCTGTTTGACTATTGCATCTGGGACTCTGCTTTCTCATGGGAACAACTTGGATTGACCTTGGATTACAGATAACTTTGGAATGAGTGGCGTAAGGAGAAGAGGAAGGACTAAACAAACAACTTTAACTTTATCTGCAGCCTCACAGCGTAGATCTTCTGTGCCGGCCTTGCCTTCCACTTTGCCTCCAGACATAGAGGCGGCCTCCCTAATACAGGCAGGGGAGGGTGAGACAGAGGAGCTGCACCTGGGAGATATGGCTTCAGGGACAAGTAGCTCTGTCTTGGAGAAAATTTTGGAGAAACTGGAGGCTCTGGACAAGAAGGCTGATTTGCATACAGCTAAAATTGAACAGAACACAGAAAGTTTGAATAAGCTGACTGGACAAGTTGCACAGAATGCCCAATCCATTGGAGAATTAAAGGAGGCTGTAGGTGAAAATCGTAAACTGGCTGAAGATACTAGTCAAAGATTGGAAGAACTTGAGAAAGAAGTAAGACCACTCAGCAAACAAGTTGGAGAACATCAGATTTACTTTTTGATGACAGAACTGCGAAACAGGGAGACCAACTTGAGGATACGGTCAATACCAGAGGTGGAAGAAGATAATCTTATTGAATTTCTAACTAAGGAATTTGCCAAGTTTTGGGAGTTAGAGGAAAAAGACTTTAAAATTGCATCTGCTTTCAGGCTTGGCAGAGTCAGAAGGACAGAGAAGCCCAGAGATTGTTTGATAACATTGAGATCAAAGGAGGAAAGGGACAAGATTTTGGGCCTGCACTACGAAAAGTCACTAGACATCTTGGGCAAGAGAATTGAAATCTACAAGGACATTCCTAAGCAGTTGCTGGACCTTAGATCTAATTACACGGAATTGGCAAGACTGTTGAGAAGCAACGCAATTATCTTCAGGTGGGAGTTTCCACAAGGATTATCCTTTACCTACAGAGGGAGAAAGATCAAAATTAAAACAGTGGAAGATAGAGACAAGTTTTTGGGAGCACACGGAGAAGACCTCCACAAAGGACTTGGATTGCCAGCGCCAGAACCTCCAGGGGAGCCCGCCCCCTCGGATCCTCAAGGACCGGAGAACAAGGTACCACCCCAGAAAGAATAACCAGATCTATCCAGGATGTCTCTGCAGCTTTTGAGTTGGAACATAAATGGCTGTAACAGTCCCGAAAAAAGGTCTAAAATTTTTCATATTTTAAAAAAGGAACAATTGGACATTATATGCTTACAAGAAACGCATGTGATTAGGCTCCATAGAAAGGTGTTAATAAATAAAAGGCTTGGTCAAGAATTTATATCATCGGATACAGTTAAAAAGAGAGGTGTAGTGATCTATGCAAAAGAGAGCCTTTCACCAAAATTTCTCTTTAAAGACGAAAGTGGAAGAATCCTCGCAATAGAAATACAGTATCAAGGAGAAAAAATTTTGATATTAGGAATTTATGCTCCAAATGAAGGAAAATCGGATTTTTATAAGAAGTTGCACGAGATCATGCTGGACTATCTGGATTACAACAACGTCATCATGATGGGGGACATGAATGGGGTCGTATCAACAAATATGGATAAGTCACAGAACCAGAACATTACTAAAGAGGGAAGACTACCTAAGACCTTTTTTGAAATGACTGACAATATGGACTGGGTTGACATCTGGAGAGTTAGAAACCCCTTGGGAAGAGAAGGAACATTCTTTTCTGAAGCTCAACTGACTTGGACACGAATCGACCAAATATGGATAACTAGAAGTCTGGCACCTAAGGTGAGGAAGGTGGAAATCTGCCCCAAAACATGCTCCGACCATAACGCCTTGAGAATGGATATGACATTGATCCCAATCGGCTCCTTTAGATGGAAGATGAATGATGGCCTGTTTAGAGATCAAAGAATTGTAAAGAAGGCCCAAAAAACCTTAAAGGACTATTTTGAGATTAATTTGAACACTACGGTGGAAAAAAGAACTATCTGGGATGCAAGTAAAGCTGTGATGAGAGGGTTCTTGATCCAACAGAATTCCTTAAAGAAAAGACTGCAAAATGAAAAGAAAGATAAAATTCTGGAAAGTATCAAAGAGTTGGAGAAGAAGTTAAGATCTAACCCGAAGTCCCAACCGATTCTGAGAGAAATTAAACTTTATCAGGCGCAATATTCCAAGCTGATAAATCAGGAAATAGAATGGAAGATTAAAACAATGAAACAAAAAACTTTTGAATCGGCAAATAAATGTGGGAAACTGCTAGCTTGGCAGTTGAAAAGGAGACAAAGATTAAATACAGTAACAAACTTAGAGGTTGAAGGAAGGAACATTCAGAACCCGGGAGAGATTAGAAAGTGCTTTCAGAGGTATTTTAAAAAGTTATATACTCAAGGGCCACAAGATGAAATAGAGATTACACAATTTTTGGAGAGAAATGGATTAGCAAAGCTGTCAGAAGAAAACAGAACAATTTTAAATGGCAAAATAACACAACAAGAGATTGAACAGGCCATCCTGAGTCTGAAACAGGGCAAATCACCAGGGCCAGATGGACTGACCTCTAACTACTATAAGACATTGAAGGATTATTTGATACAACCTTTGTTGGAGGTCAGTAATGAAATAATGGAGGGGAAGAAGGCGCCTGAATCGTGGAAAGAAGCATTTATCACATTGATTCCAAAGTCAGAAACTGAAAAGACACAACTTAAGAATTACCGTCCCATCTCCCTTTTAAATGTGGATTACAAAATATTTGCAGATGTTTTGGCACGAAGATTTAAGAAAGTTTTAAGTGAGATAATCCATAAAGACCAGGCAGGCTTTCTCCCGGGCAGACATATGTTTACTAACACAAGGAACATTATAGACATATTGGAACTTTTACAAACAAACATAAACACCAAAGCAGCTTTAATTTTTATAGACGCGGAGAAAGCCTTTGACAACATTTCTTGGAAATTTATGAAGGGGAACTTAAAAGAAATGGGAGTGGGACGGGGGTTTGAGAACGGGATTGAGGCAATATATTCAGAACAAAAGGCTAAACTGATAGTTAACAATGTGGTTACAGAAGAGTTTAAAATTGAAAAAGGTACACGACAAGGCTGCCCGATTTCCCCATTACTGTTTATTTCGGTTCTGGAAGTGCTCCTGAATATGATTAGGGGGGACCGGTTGGTGGAAGGGATTCAGGTCGGAGCGAAACAATATAAACTTAAAGCTTTTGCAGATGACCTAGTTCTGACATTACAGGAGCCGGAGTCTAGTTTGAAAAGAGTACTACAACTGATTCAAAACTTTGGTCGAGTGGCAGGATTTAAGTTAAATAAGCAAAAAACTAAAGTTCTGGGGAAAAACATGACAGATATTGAGTTGGAACAGCTTCAGAAAGAGACAGAACTAAATGTGGTTAAAAAAGTTAAATACCTAGGGGTAAACATAACAGCAAAAAATCTGAGTTTATTTAAAGATAATTATGAAAAATGTTGGTCAGAGATTAAGAGAGACTTGGATAGTTGGTCAAGATTAAAACTTTCATTGCTAGGCCGAATAGCTGCCATCAAGATGAATGTATTGCCAAAAATGTTATTTTTGTTTCAGACACTGCAGATTGTAGACAAGACAGAGTGCTTCCGGAAGTGGCAGAAAGATATCTCTAAATTTGTCTGGCAGGGCAAAAAGCCCAGAATCAAATTTAAAATATTAACAGATGCGAAAGAAAGAGGGGGCTTTGCCCTGCCAGACATAAAGTTGTATTATGAAGCTGCAGCTTTCTGCTGGTTAAAAGATTGGTTACTTCTTGAAGATACGGATGTCTTGGATTTGGAAGGTTTTAATAATGCGTTTGGATGGCATGCATATTTATGGTATGATAAAGCTAAGATAAATAAGGCCTTCAAGAACCATATTGTCAGAAAATCAGTTTTTAATGTCTGGACAAAATATAAAGACTTACTGGAGAACAAAACTCCGAGGTGGCTGTCACCCCTGGAGGCTAAGGCTCGGAAAAGAGCCAATATGGAGGCCAATTGGCCAAAATATTGGGAGATAATAGAAAAGGATGGTGACAATTGGAAATTGCAGAGTTTAGAAAAGATGAGAGACAAAGTGCGAGACTGGTTACACTATGCTCAGATTAAAGAAGTGTTTAAAAACGACAAAAAGTTAGGATTCCAAGTGGAAAAGTCAAAGTTAGAAACTGAACTGTTAGAACCTAAGACTAAGGTACTTTCAAGAATGTATAACTTGCTGCTGAAATGGAACACACATGACGAAATGGTAAAATCAACAATGATAAAATGGGCGCAGGATATTGGGTATAATATTATGTTTGAAGATTGGGAAAGGTTGTGGACCTCTGGGCTGAACTTCACTGCATGTAATGCGTTGAAGGAAAATGTGATGAAAATGATGTATAGATGGTACATGACCCCTGTCAAACTGGCTAAAATATACCATTCGTCTGATAGCAAATGTTGGAAGTGTAAGGAAAATGAAGGAACATTTTTTCACCTCTGGTGGACCTGCCCTAGAGTGAAGGCCTTTTGGGAGAAAATATATAATGAATTAAAAAAGGTGTTTAAATACACCTTTACTAAGAAAGCAGAGGCCTTTCTCCTGGGTATTGTCGGCCAGAGTGTGTTAAAAGAGGACAGAACATTCTTTTTGTACGCAACAACAGCAGCAAGAATATTAATTGCCAAGAATTGGAAAACTCAGGAGCTACCCACTGTGGAAGAATGGCAGATGCAACTGATGGACTATATGCAACTAGCCGAGATGACCGGCAGAATTCGAGACCAGGGAGAAGAAAGGATGGAAGAAGATTGGAGGAAATTTAAGACTTATTTACAAAAATATTGTAATCTGGCTGAGTGCTGAATAGGATGCCAGTGCAGACAATTGTCTACCATTAAAATAGATTTAAAGTCGAATTATATGTCAAACCAAATTAAGATTATTAATTAAGATGAGTTAAATGATAATTTGCTTGAAAATAATTTAATAATGATGTAAGTGTATGCGGGAGGTGTGGGGGAGTCCCATGTAACAATTGAAAGATGTTAAATGGACAACGATAAGTGCTTATTTGATATATGTTTTATTTGAAAACTTTAATAAATATATTATAAAAAAAAAAAAATAAAATGGATAACAAGCTATTCGTATTATGTAAATGTGCCCAATTTAGGAAGTGAAATGTAAGTAATATGAACAACTCTTCTGGTCAGACCTCACCAAAGAGCCCATTCTTCCAACAAATGAGCAGGGATGTTTAGACCTCATTCACTGCAACATTTTGGCAGCAACTGCAACACTTACCACAAATTACATCAAGGGTACACAATGTGATGTATAAAAAACAATCAAATGGCTCCTTGTCCACATGCTTTTCAAGTTTCTGAACAAGGATATTGGCTTGTTCATTCATCACTTCAAGGAAATCGTCTAAGATGGTGAAATGAAAGGTGGGCGTTAACATTTTCCTTCGGGACCGCCATTTGCTTCCAGTGCTGCAAAACAAAGACTTAAATTTTATTTTTCTCTACACAAACAAATTTCAAAACAAAATGCATGTAATGTCTTCAAGCAGAACCAGCAATACAATATTGCAGTGCTCTTGCTCAGGTTTCCAGTCACTTCATTCTGCCTTGCCTCCAACTGGTAATTTCTTTCTCTAACATTCAGCCAACATTCCACAGTCACTGAGCATGCTCAGTCCTCAATAAGCTGTTTTCCCTTGGTTTTTTCTCTGTTCCATCCAACACAAAAAGATTTGCTATTGCAAACCCTGGGGTTCCCCTGAAGCTGCTGAGACCACCCTCGTTTGGGCTACATAAAGGTGTCATTTTGACCACATAAGGACCAGTGCTTGGTGAAATGAGATCACTAGTATGATATATGATGATGTTCATGCACTAAAACACTTTTTCAAACCCCCAAGTCATGGCTCAAAAATGCCAATTCTGGATTTATCAGTTAAGAAGAGTCCCCTCTTAAGGCTTTTTCCTCCCACACTCTTATCTCTTTCCTGTTCCAGATACCAGGCAGAACTTCCAGTTCATTACCTCAGTGCCATGGAAGACTTACATTTCCAGACTTAATACAGTCCTGAACTTTACTGTTTTGGAAATTCCTTCCTGTCAAAACATCTGTTTCCGGAGAACAAAGAATCCCTTGGGTAGAGAGGGAACTTTCTTCTCGGAAGCCAAAATGACATGGACAAGAATTGACCAAATTTGGATAACTAGAGGACTGGCTCCTAAGACTAGAAAAGTGAAAATTTGCCCTAAAACTTGCTCCGACCATAATGCTGTGAAAATGGAGATGAAACTAACACCAATTGGCTCCTTCAGATGGAGGATGAATGACACCTTGTTTAGAGATGAAGAGGTTACCAAGAAGGCCCAAAAAACTTTGAGAGACTACTTTGAGATAAATATGAATACTACCATTGAAAAAAGAGTAATCTGGGACGCAATCAAAGCGGTTATGAGGGGGTTTCTGATTCAACAGAATGCAATAAAGAAGAGAACTCAAAATGAAAAAAAAGACAAAATTCTGGAGAAAATAAAAGAGGGTGTGAAGAAATTGAGAGCGAAACCAAAGTCACAAGAGATTTTGAGAGAAATAAAGTTATATCAAGTTCAATATATGAAAATGATGAATCAGGAAATAGAATGGAAAATTAAACAGATGAGACAAAGGACATTTGAATCGGCTAATAAATGTGGGAAATTGTTAGCCTGGCAAATGAAAAAAAGACAAAAACTTAACACCATTACAAATTTGGTAGTGGAAGGAAAGAATATACAGAATCCAGTGGAAATTAGAAAATGTTTCCAGAGGTATTTTAAACAGTTATATATACAAGGGCCACAGAAAGAGATTGATATAGATCAATTTTTAAAAACAAATGGATTACAAAAAATCTCTCAAGAAAACAAGTTAACGCTGAACTACAAAATAACGGAACAGGAGGTAGAAGGTGCCATCCAGAATATGCAGCTGGGCAAATCTCCAGGGCCGGATGGTTTAACTTCAAAATACTATAGATCTTTGAAAGATTGGATAATTCAACCACTAAAGGAAGTTTGTAATGAAATTTTGGAGGGGAAAAAAGCACCAGAGTCGTGGAAGGAAGCTTACATTACACTTATACCGAAAACTGAGTCTGAAAAGACACAACTTAAGAACTACCGCCCCATATCCCTGCTTAACGTGGATTACAAAATTTTTGCAGATATTTTGGCTAAAAGGTTAAAAAAAGTATTAGAGGAAGAGATACATAAAGACCAAGCCAGCTTTCTCCCAGGTAGACACTTGTCTGACAACACGAGAAATATAATTAACATTTTGGAGAAGCTGCAAGTGAACATCAATACTAAAGCAGTTTTAATATTCGTAGATGCAGAGAAAGCTTTTGACAATATTTCTTGGAGTTTTATGAAGAAAAACCTTCAGGGGATGGGGGTTGGTCAAGGTTTTGAAAATGGTATAGGTGCAATTTATTCAGAACAAAAGGCTAAACTAATTGTTAACAATGTGGTGACAGAGGAATTTAAGATAGAGAAAGGGACACGACAAGGTTGCCCAATTTCCCCATTGCTTTTTATTTCGGTCCTAGAGGTTTTGCTAAACATGATCAGAAGGGACCAACTGGTTAAAGGTATACAGGTCGGAGCCAAACAATACAAATTGAAAGCTTTTGCAGATGACTTAGTACTGACACTACAGGAGCCAGAATCTAGTACTAAAAGAGTATTGGAACTGATTCAAGAATTTGGTCAAGTGGCAGGATTTAAGTTGAACAAGTTAAAAACTAGGGTTCTCGAGAAAAATCTAACACAGATTGAGAAAGAGAGGTTTCAGAAGGAGACAGGCTTAACATTGGTTAAGAAAGTAAAATACCTGGGGGTTAACATGACCGCTAAGAACTTAAATTTATTTAAAGATAATTATGAAAAATGTTGGTCAGAAGTGAAAAAGGATCTAGAAATATGGTCAAATTTGAAGCTTTCCTTGCTAGGCCCTATTGCTGCTATAAAGATGAATGTATTGCCAAGAATGTTGTTTTTGTTTCAATCATTGCAAATTTTGGACAAAATGGACTGCTTCAAGAAGTGGCAGAGAGATATTTCTAGATTTGTCTGGCAGGGCAAGAAGCCCAGAATAAAATTTAAAATATTAACCGATGCAAAGGAAAGAGGTGGATTTGCCCTGCCAGACCTTAAACTTTATTATGAATCAGCAGCATTTTGCTGGCTGAAAGAATGGCTGCTTCTTAAAAACACAGACATTTTGGATTTAGAAGGTTTCAACAATGTATTTGGGTGGCATGCATATCTGTGGTATGATAAGGTCAAAGCACATAAAGCATTTAAAAACTATATTGTCAGGAAAGCATTGTTTAACGTCTGGACAAGATATAAGGACCTACTTGAAAATAAAACCCCAAGGTGGTTGTCACCGATGGAAGCGAAGGCTCAGAAAAAGCTCAATATGGAGGCCAAATGGCCGAAATATTGGGAAATTCTGGAACAAGAGGGAGATAAACTGAAATTGCAGAGCTTTGAAAAACTAAAAAACAAAGTGTGAGATTGGCTTCATTATTATCAAATAAGGGAGGCTTACAATTTGGACAAGAAAATTGGCTTCCAGGTGGAAAAATCAAAATTGGAAACAGAACTGTTAGATCCCAAAACTAAGATACTATCAAGAATGTATAACTTGCTGTTGAAATGGAATACTCAGGATGAAACGGTAAAATCTGCTATGATAAAATGGGCACAAGATGTTGGACATAACATTATGTTTGCTGACTGGGAACAGTTGTGGACCACAGGTATGAAATTTACGGCATGTAATGCCTTAAGAGAGAATATTATGAAAATGATATACAGGTGGTACATGACACCAGTCAAGCTTGCAAAAATCTATCATTTGCCCGATAATAAATGTTGGAAATGTAAAGAAAATGAAGGTACATTCTTTCACCTTTGGTGGACGTGCCCAAGGATTAAGGCTTTCTGGGAGATGATTTATAATGAAATGAAAAAGGTATTTAAATATACCTTCCTGAAGAAACCAGAGGCCTTTCTCCTGGGCATGGTCGGCCAATTGGTGTTAAAGAAGGATAGAACTTTCTTTATGTATGCTACAACGGCAGCAAGAATACTCATTGCAAAGTATTGGAAGACACAAGATCTACCCACCTTGGAAGAATGACAGATGAAGGTGATAGACTATATGGAATTGGCGGAAATGACTGGCAGAATCCGAGATCAGGGAGAAGAGTCGGTGGAAGAAGATTGGAAGAAATTTAAAGACTATTTACAGAAACATTGTAAAATTAATGAATGTTAAAATGATGTCGGAATGAAACTAAGTGGTTTTAGCAGCAATGTTATAAAGGAGTGTGTAAAACCAGATTGTTAACAGGTGAAAATGTAAAGCTATAATATATTAAGATAAAGAATTAAGATAAAAACAAAGAGGGAAAGGATTTGCTGAATTAACCATTTGAACTGGAATACAAAAAAGGGAGGTGTGAGGAGGTCAGGGAAATAAGTAAATGAAAGGCAAGACATGGAAAGATGGATTTATTTTTAATTGCTTTTATTTAATTTTTTGTATTTTGTATTTTCTGTTTCTTTTTTCTATTTCTTTTTTACTTTTGTAACTCTTTCTGAAATTCTAATAAATATCATTTTAAAAAACAAACAAAACAAAACATCTGTTTCCAACTTGCAACACTGCCTATTTCTCAGCAATTGGTATTTTAGACAGATAAAATGACCTCAAACCATCTACTGCTTCAGGAAGCATGTGCAGATTCCCTCAACCAGTTTTATGCTCCTTAACACAGGGGTGAGGTTTCAGTTTTGCCCATGAGGCCATTTCTCAAAAACCAGGCTCACTTTCCCCTCACATGATGCCATCTATGTTGGACAGCTAGAGACATGGCTGTAAATGAACCATCAGAAGCCTAAAAGTCAGTATTAATCAGCTGCTTGGTCCTGTCTTCAAGTCCACTATAATAAGCTACACTACTGTGTTCTCAGTGAGGAACTCCACAGGGCAGGTGACCTCTGCCAAAAGCAGGTCTTGAAGTCAGCACCAATTGGCTCTTCAATACTTCTTTTCATGATAATAATTAGTTAGCACAGGTACTGAAAAGGAGGGAAATGGAGCAGGACTGCACCTGAAGCCCCATCTCCAAAGTCCACACAATCAGCAGAGCATCTGAAAGGGGCCTCCCATCTGCAATAAACACCTCTGTGCACAAGAAGAGACCCTTTTCACACAATCAGTGGGATGTTGGGGGTATGGCCTATGATCTCAGTCTGGCTTCCACCTTCATACATTCATTAAATGTGGGGGCAGGCCTTGAGAACAGGACTAATAGCTCAACCAGTGCCACACACTCCACCTACACAAGGCGTTGTTTTTTATTTACCTTGTTAGAAGTCCTGTGCCCAGCCAAGGATGCAAAAACTTGTAGGGATCGGATTTTGTAATATGCTTAGAGCTACTCAATACAACCTGCCAACAGAAGAGATCAAGGGCATAAATTATCGACTTTGCCCTTCTATGCTATCTATTCAATTCGACCTTCAAAGTAAGTCAACTATCTGAAATAGATTCTATTTGAGTTCAAAGTGACTTAGTGATTTAGTGGGCTTGACTAAAGTGGTTTGCAAGGCAGGTTTGCTTTATCTTTATATGCCAGTGTTGATTATGCCCCAAGGTATGACAAATCCTGAAATCAGAAACTACATTCTCTAATCTGCATCAGGGATGCAAGTTAAGTTCCTATGAGAATAATGAAGCTTTCTCCCAGATAAGTGTGCATAGATTTGGAAAACATATACTAGCAATAAAGCCCCATGAGACTCAATGGAACCTATTTCTGAGGAAATATTCACAGGATTGCACTGATAGTACCAGGCTGAAAAAGAACTTTACTTGGATACACTGAGCAATGTGTACAGCTCCATCTATCACCATTTTGATGTCTGCTCAGATTATACCAGGTCACCAGATGAATGTCAACATTCTTTCCCTATTTTCTCTCTCTCCGTGCAGTAATCCAAGGCGTGCGTGTGACAGAGCTAGGATTTTTCTCGCAAAAGTCTTTCATGACATAATAATGCCAAGGCTCAACCTAGAATACCGCTACACAACTTGCAGTCCACTAAGGTAAGGTAGCCAAGGTGATGGGTGATGTGTGAGGAAATGTGTGGGTGGGTGTTTCTACAGCTTTAGCAGACACTTTGGCCCTATATTCACCACCCATTCCAGCAAAGGAAGGGGGTGCGGTGGGTGTGGTCACCACTGAGGGGAGCGACAAAATGCCGGGCGGCACTCACTGCGGGGCCTGCAGTGCACCCGAGCCACACGTCTCTCCTGGGAAAGACATGGTGGCTTGGCGCGTGCAGGCTCCGCGCTGCCCAAACAGTCCGCCCGCTGCCTCCCCCTCGCCCCCCCCCCCAGCTGTAGGGCAGCTGAGTGGGATAAGGCAGGCAGACTCCAGATCCCCCATGGTGCGCCCCGCCCCTATGGGTGGCTCACCCTGCCCCTGGGCACACCACCCCAGAAGCCCGAGCACAGTGGCGGAGCTACATGCTGCAGCCCCCAGAGTGGAGAACAGGTGGGGGCGTGGCTGGTGCGTGTCCCGGGGGCATGGCGCACTGCCTGCGGGGTGTGGCACACCGCCCGCGGGGGTACAGCATGCATCCCGGGGTTGCACGGCATGCAGTGTGTATCCCGGGAGGGCGCGGTGCGCGACCTGGGGAGCGGCCGCAATGGCACCCCTTCCCCTAATGGCACCAGGTGTGGCCCTCTCCCGCCACCCCCACCCTCGTCCGCCAGCGCCTGAGCGGCTTCCTCCACCACTGGCCCCACCCACTGCTGACATGTACGCATTGACAGTTTAATCCCCGCAAATGCAACCCTGGGGGGAGGGGGGGGGAGAGACTTCTCCTGCCCTGCTATGGAGAGCAACAATGGGAGACTCACCTCTACAGTATCTGGATGATATAAAATTAAAAAGGGCAATGGCCCTACCCAAAGGAGTAACAGTGGGATATTCCGCAACACTTCAGTGGAACGTATCACCTGAGAAAAGGCACCTGGAAAAAACATGCATGCAGTTTGAAAATGAGAAAGTGAATGATCTCACATCCATGCTACTTGTTCTCATGAGAACAGCAGCCACTCTAAGCTAAGATTAATAGTTACATAGCAGGAGACCCTTCTACCCAGATTAAGATTGCAAGAGATGAGGGGCAGATTCCAGCCTCCCACCTCCTGATGTTCAAAGAGAACAATTATGTGAAAGTCTAAGACTATAGTTTACATTTGCTTAGAATTCATTTTGACCGTATAAATGATCCCCATTTATGAGTGGTTCCATACAAAGGGATGATTCCACATGATTAATGGGTAGTGGGCCCCATTCTAACATTGCACTGGGTTGCTTGGCTCTGTCCTCCAACCTCGTAACATATTGGGAGAACATTTGAGGGGAGAGCTCATGCAGGCCCCAAGGGCTTCCAGTTACATGGCAAAGCCAACCTTGCAAGGTGTTGCAGTCTTGGGAGCAGGCAGAGCAGCACAAACGTGTTTCCCTTGACTTAACCCTTGACTTAGCATTGTTGATAAAAAGCCTCCTGACAATGACACCTTGTGTTGGAAATACCTGAAGATCCTGTTCAAATGCTCTTCTTAACTAATTCATTCCTGTTTGGTTTTTAAAAAAAATAAATAATAATAATGTGTAGAAAATCTAAGTAGGACAGGAAACTGCTGTAGTTTCTTGCTGCAATTATTTTTACTGTTCTTTTTGCGGACTTTTAATTATGCCATTGTGTTTTGTCATAGTTTCATATTGTGACTGCCCTGGGGATATTCAGTTTCATGAAGGGCATGCAAATGCCATAAACTGATTGTTCAAGAGATATCTAAAAGTTTTGCAGTTCAACTCCTATGGGTCATGCCACACTATCTTGTAGCTTGCCTGTAGCTCGGCCCAAACGTGCAGCTGTGAATACAAATGAACAGGGAGGGCAGAGGTTGTCAATGTGGTGCCTGTGGGTGGCCATGTACCCACAAAGCCCTTCCTGGTGACACAAGGCCCCCTTCTCTCTCCCCGCCCCCATGAAACTTGAAAGGATTCTGCTGTAGCCGATAAAATAGGGGTTGGCATGGAGGTGATGCCCATAATAATCTCTCCAGTCGGCAAATGTGCCCATGGGTCCAAAAAGGTTGGCAACCACTGACATAGTTGCATGAAAATGCAGTACCCCCACCTCACTCACAGTTCATTATCTACATAGAGCTTGTGTTCAGTACTGTAATGGAGAAGGGGCAACCTTTTGAGATGTTTCCAACATGCCTTAAACAGGTTTCAGGCAGCCTATTAGATTTGGTTGGGATGTGGAGGATAATTACTTCCAATATCACCAGAGCTGATTAAACATGCTACAAAATATGGACTTCATACTACAAAAGATAATTGGCTCCAGTATGATTTGCCTACATATAATGGCGTTCTGAGTACTTCCTCATTAGCATGTTTGCTTTAGGCTTCAGGATTTCTTTAAATCTAACATTTTAGCTCTTTGGGGAACCACCGAGGATCCTAAACAGAGCATTCAGAAAAACTTGCAAACTCATTTTATGCCACCCACCAACACTTCCTGATGCTGCTTCATTCTTCAATCACATGAGAGTTTCATCCTTCTCTTTTATTTCCTCCTTATTTTTTGAGATTTTTTTTCCTTGGGGGTGACCTGCCCCCCCCCCCCGGTTTTCTGTATAGTTTCATCTGGAACAACTGAAGATACAGTATTTTATTCGATAATAAATTAATTGACAGTCGTGCTTTTTAAAAATAAAAATCAACCTGCTTGCTTGCCTTTTTTAATTCACGTAATACACTCACACAACTGCGGTAAACAGACATTGCACAAAAGGAAATGACTGAAGTACGTGTCGGTCGGAAATCCTTATTGAAATAAAGAGCAAAAGAAAGGGCAGAAGTGGGAGATGAAGTGTAGCGCGGCGCGGGTTTGCTGGTTCACAGAGCTGCCTTTCTGCGCTGCTTGCGCGCATCAGCTGCCCGGAGGAGAGGGAGGAAGAGGGCGCCTTTACCTTTCCGATCGCGGTCAAGGAGCAGCGCATTGCCCAGCAGCGGGTACCAGGGACGGATCCCCGGGATGTGCTTCAGCTCCCTGTATTTCCAGTACTGGTCGAGCACCAAGCGGGCGACCCAGACAGTCAGCAGCGTGGCGAGCGCGGCGAGCAGGGCAAGCGCCCAGGAGAAGAGCCGCGCGCCCTCCTGAGCCATCGCCCAAAAGCCCATCGTCGCCGAGCGCGGACGGCGTCGCTCTGATCCGGGAAGCGGGACGTTTTGCTGAGAAAAGAAGCCCCGGGGCGAGAGGAGGAGGCGGAGCCGGCGAGGGGCAGGACTGCGAGAGGGGAGAAGGAGGTCACGGGAGGGAGACGCGGGCAGGGCAGAGAAGGGCGGGGTGCGCTCCGTCTCCGTCGAAACAGGATAGTGGCATGGAGGTGATAGGCGAGGATAAAAGGAGCGGGCATTTCTCAATACAGTGGTACCTCGGGTTACATATTCTTCAGGTTACATACACTTCAGGTTACATACTCCGCTAACCCAGAAATAGTACCTCGGGTTAAGAACTTTGCTTCAGGATGAGAACAGAAATCGTGCTCCAGCGGCGCGGCAGCAGCAGGAGGCCCCATTAGCTAAAGTGATGCTTTAGGTTAAGAACAGTTTCAGGTTAAGAACAGACCTCCGGAACAAATTAAGTTCTTAACCCGAGGTACCACTGTACAGTTCTGGAGGTGAGGTCCGTTCTTAACCTGAAATTGTTCTTAACCTGAGGCACCACTTTAGCTAACGGGGCCCCTCGCTGCCGCTGCACGATTTCTGTTTTCATCCTGAAGCAAAGTTCTTAACCTGAGGTAATATTTCTGGGTTAGCAGAGTCTGTAACCTGAAGTGTCTGTAACCTTAAGCGTCTGTAACTCGAGGTACCACTGTGTTGGAAGTTCTTGTGGCCTCTTGCAAACCAAGAACTCAACACTGATAAAGGTGATTCCTTCACATATGATTGTCATCTGTTGGTCTTTGTTTTCTCTTTACATTTGATAATGCCTAAACGGTTGAATAAATTAAAACTGGACAAGTCTTGGCATGCATGAGTACCATAATAGCCATGGGCGTTGCCAGGATTTATGTTGGGGGGGAGCAGAACTGAGTTATCTGCAAGGCGATTGGTCAGTTAGTTAAGTATTTTTATTTACTTACTTGATTGGGGGGGGGGCAGCTGCCATGGGCGTAGCCAAGATTATTTTTTTTGGAGGGGCAGGACTTTTGTTGGAGGGCAGAACCGATGTGAATAGTCAGTTAAGTATTTCTATTGTTTTCCTTGATGGGGGGGCAGCTGCCCACCTCCCGCTATGCCCATGATAGTAGCTTAAAACTCTGCAGTGTCCTGGGGCAGCCAAATAGCACAGACGTCTGGTCCATCTGGCTCCGTATCATCTAAACAGACTGGCTGCAATTATCCAAGACTCTGCCTGGGATTGGTTGACAAGGCATTCTTTGATTGACAAGGCATCTGACCCTCCCCTTCTGGTCAGCGCCGGCGATTAATGGCTGACTTTCCCCCGAGCTCCGGGGGAAGCCTGCTCTGCGGGTTCGGGTCCTGCCACAACGGCGAAGCGGGGACCCTAAAAAATCACAGGCGCGGAAGCCTGTGAGCGAAGAGATCCGGCGGGCACCTTTTGCGCCCCCCCAAAACCGCAAAGAAGCCTTTTTAAAGGCTTTGGAGCGGCAGCGGGAGAGCGGCGCAGTGCTGAGGGTCGCTGACAAAGCCTGCTGAGTGAAGCCGCATTGCCATGATCGGAGAGCGCTGATTTCTTCTCTGAAATTTGGACTTTAAAGCAACTACTCATGAGTAGGAATAACGGGCTTAATTTGAAACAAAATTGGGAAGAAATTTGGTACTGCACGGGAAAGGTACAAAAAGGAAGTCTGCCTTCCCGTTGTGTAAATAATCTAAAGCAAAGAGACTGAAAGCTGTAACTTAAGAGGGAATATCTTCTTGGAACTAGTAATCCATCGTTTGGAAGAGTATTTCTCCCCAACGCTTGACAGGAGCGGAGGGGGGTGGAAATTGAACTTTTTATGCCTGTAAGAAAGGAACGTTTAAAAAGAACGTCCGCTGCTTTGATCCCTGGAGTCGGACTGCCTTGACAGGGAAACTGAACGGTGGACAGTCAACACATTGGGACTGTTTACAACAGTAACTTTATGTAAAGATACAGTGTCTTTGAATGGACTTATATATAAAATAGCATTGAAAATAAATTTGAAAAAAGGGGGCTTTTAAGAGATATTGGTTACAAAATTACAAAGTGAAGCTGGAACTTTTCCCCCTAGTGGAGACTTTGTTGTTACAATAACAATCAAGCCACCAGAGTGAGAGCCAGTGGAAATTTCCTTTTCAAAACAAAGTACAAGAGTAAGACGTGACCTTGGCTCCGAATGAGAGTGTTATGGATAAACAAAAGGGGAAATCTGAAGAAAGAAGCTTAAGATCAGGCAGACAATACAAGACTGATTTTTCCCACCAGCGGAGAGCTTCAACATCCGGAGGCACGGGCACAGCTGCTACCTCTCAAACTAAACCAAAAGCTATGTCAGCAGAAGACGCTTTAGCACAAGCACTTGGCAAGATTAATGTATCTTTGGAATATTTAACGAAGCAGGGAACAGAGACAAGTAAACAAGTTGTGGAAACTAATAAACAAAATTCAGGAAACTAATAAACAAGTGGCTGAGATCTCAGCAAAAATTGATCTGAACACGAAAAGTATTGATGAATTGGGAAAGAAGGTAAATTCCAACACAGAGACCATTGTAAGACTTTTGGAGGACTCGGCCACAACTCGAAAGATTGCAGAGGAAGCAAAGGAAATAGCAGTTGTCACCCAAGAGAGGATACCACCGGTCATCAGGAAATTGGAGGATCATGATCTGACTTTGTCTATGATTGAACTGCAGAGAAAAGAGAGGAATTTAAGGATCAGATCGGTTCCGGAAAGTGAGAAAGATAACTTGGTGGACTTCCTGACAAAAGAATTTTTGGACTTTTGGCAACAGGGCCTGGAGAAGGAAGAATTCAAGATAGTGAGTGCATTTAGGCTTGGTACAAGACAAAGGAATAATAAGGCAAGAGACTGTTTAATAACATTAAGAACAAAGGAAGAAAGGGATAAAATTTTGAATCTGCACTACCAAAAAACCTTGGAGATTGAAAATTCTTACGTGGAGATCTTTAAGGATATTCCGAAGCACATTCTGGACGTAAGAACCTACTACAAAGATCTGGTTGTTTTACTGAAGAAAAACAAAATATTCTTCAGGTGGGAATTTCCACAAGGCCTATCTTTTAAATACAGAGGAAGGAAGATAAGAATAAGAACATTGAGTGATAAAGACAAATTCCTGAGAGACCACGAAGAGGATCTACAGAAGGAGGTGGAATCTGGGCAGGAACTGACATCATTGGGAAAAGGAACATTGGATATATCAGACATATCGAACTTGTCATTTGGTTTGAAACCATCGACAGAGGAAGAACAACTACTTGGAGCAACAGGAATAAGTAAATAGTCTCATCATGGCTCTGCAACTTCTAAGTTGGAATTGTAATGGTTTGAATATGCCTCGAAAGAGGAAAGCTGTTTTTCATATATTGAAGAAAGAACAACTGGATTTGATCTGTTTACAAGAAACACATGTGACGAGGTTACAAAGGAAAATATTGGTGAATAAAAGATTGGGACAAGAATTTATTTCATCAGACAAAGTTAAAAAAAGAGGAGTTGTGATATATGCAAAGGAAAAATTACTACCGAAATTTGTTTTTAAAGATGAACAAGGAAGATTCCTGGCAATTGAAATTCAAATCCAAGGAGAGAAATTTTTAGCTGTAGGAATTTATGCACCGAACGAGGGGAAATCTGAATTCTTTAAGAAGTTGCATGAGATTTTGTTGGACTATATGGACTATAATCTAATTTTGATGGGAGACATGAATGGAGTAGTATCTACTAATATGGACAAAGCACAAAGACAGGTACTCACTAAGGATGGAAGATTACCAAAAACTTTTTTTGAAATGACTGACAATATGGGCTTGATTGATATTTGGAGAATAAAGAATCCTCTTGAGAGAGAGAACCTTCTTTTCTGAAGCCAAAATGACATGGACCAGAATCGATCAAATCTGGGTTACTAGAGGAATGGCATCAAAGATAAAGAAAGTGGAAATCTGCCCAAAAACCTGCTCCGACCACAATGCAGTAAGAATGGAGATGAAGCAAATAACAACTGGATCCTTTAGATGGAGGATGAATGACACCCTATTTAGAGATGAAGAAGTGTACAAAAAGGCCCAAAAAACTTTGAGAGATTATTTTGAAATAAACATGAACACCAATGTGGAAAAAAGAGTAATCTGGGACGCAAGTAAAGCCGTTATGCGAGGATTTCTGATACAACAAAATGCAATAAAAAAGAGAAGCCAAAATGAGAAAAAAGACAAGATTTTGGAGAAGATAAAAGAAGGGGAAAAGAAACTAAGATCAAAACCAAAGTCCAAAGAGATTTTGAGAGAAATCAAATTGTATCAAACACAATATATGGAGCTGATGAATCAAGAACTAGAATGGAAAATTAAACAAATGAGACAAAAGACATTTGAATCAGCAGATAAATGTGGTAAACTATTGGCTTGGCAAATGAAGAAAAGACAAAAATTAAATACGATTACAAATCTAGAAGTGGAAGGAAAGAATGTATATAAGCCAAATGAGATTAGAAACTGCTTCCAGAGATATTTTAAACAATTATATACACAAAGGCCGCAGAAAGAGATAGACATAGACAATTTTCTCAAGACTTATGGATTACAAAAAATTTCTTATGAAAGTAAAATAGGTTTGAACCAGAAAATAACTGAACAGGAAATAGAAGGTGCCATTCAAAATATGCAACTGGGCAAGTCTCCGGGACCGGATGGGCTTACTTCCAGATATTATAAAATGTTAAAGGAGTGGCTATTACAACCTATGAAGGAAGTTTGTAATGAAATTTTGGAGGGGAAAAAGGCACCAGAAACGTGGAAAGAAGCTTATATTACACTTATACCAAAGACTGAGACTGAAAAGAACCAACTTAAGAACTACCGCCCTATTTCGTTACTAAATGTGGATTACAAAATTTTTGCTGATATTCTGGCTAAGAGACTGAAAAAAGTTTTGATGGAAGAGATTCATAGGGACCAAGCGGGCTTTCTCCCGAGAAGACATATGTCAGATCATGTAAGGAATATAATAGACATTTTGGAAAAGCTAGAAGTGAACATAAATACTAAAGCAGTTTTGATATTTGTGGATGCGGAGAAAGCCTTTGACAATATTTCTTGGAGTTTTATGAAGAAGAATCTCCAGGGGATGGGGGTAGGCCAAGGATTTGAAAATGGTATAGGTGCAATATACTCAGAGCAGAAAGCAAAGTTAATTGTAAACAATATGGTTACGGAAGAGTTTAAGATAGAAAAAGGGACACATCAGGGGTGCCCAATCTCTCCATTACTATTTATATCAGTCCTGGAAGTCTTGCTGAATATGATCAGAAAGGACCAGCTGGTTAAAGGGGTACAGGTCGGAGCTAAACAATACAAATTGAGAGCATTTGCAGATGACTTGGTACTTACGTTACAAGAGCCAGAATCTAGTACTAAAAGGGTTTTAGAACTAATTCAAGATTTTGGCCAGGTTGCAGGATTTAAATTGAATAAATCCAAAACTAAGGTATTGGAAAAAAACTTAACACCTATGGAAAGGGAGAGGTTTCAGAATGAGACAGGTTTAACTGTGGTTAAGAAAGTGAAATACTTGGGGATCAATATGACAACTAAAAATGTGAATTTGTTTAAAGATAATTATGAAAAATGCTGGACAGAGGTAAAAAAAATTTAGAAATTTGGTCAAAATTGAAGCTTTCCTTGTTGGGTCGAATTGCAGCTATAAAGATGAATGTATTGCCTAGAATGTTATTTCTGTTTCAAACATTGCAAATTGTTGACAAGATGGACTGTTTCAAGAAGTGGCAGAAAGATATTTCAAAATTTGTCTGGCAGGGCAAAAAGCCCAGGATAAAATTTAAGATATTAACTGATGCAAAAGAAAGGAGGGGATTTGCCCTGCCAGATTTTAAACTTTATTATGAATCAGCGGCTTTTTGCTGGTTGAAAGACTGGCTACTTCTTGAGAACACAGATATCTTGGATCTAGAAGGGTTCAATAATACTTTTGGGTGGCATGCATATTTGTGGTACGACAAGGTCAAAGCTCATAAAGCTTTTAAAAACCATATTGTCAGGAAAGCACTGTATAATGTCTGGATTAGGTATAAAGACCTGCTGGAGAACAAAACTCCCAGGTGGTTGTCCCCAATGGAGGCAAAGGCTGTGAAAAAACTTAATATGGAGTCTAAATGGCCGAAATATTGGGAAATTTTGGAACAAGAAGGGGATGTAATGAAATTGCAGAGTTATGAGAAATTGAAAGATAAAGTGAGAGATTGGCTCCATTACTACCAAATAATGGAGGTTTTTAAGTCAGACAGGAAAATTGGCTTCCAGGTGGAAAAATCAAAACTGGAGACAGAACTATTAGAATCCAAAACTAAGAATTTGTCAAAAATGTATAACTTGCTGTTGGAATGGAATACACAGGATGAAATAGTTAAATCAGCTATGATCAAGTGGGCACAAGATATTGGTCATAACATTATGTTTGAGGACTGGGAACGGTTGTGGACCACCGGTATGAAATTTACGGCATGTAATGCCTTGAAAGAAAATATTATGAAAATGATTTATAGGTGGTACATGACTCCAGTCAAGCTCGCAAAAATTTACCAGTTGTCTGATAATAAGTGTTGGAAATGTAAAGAGACTGAAGGTACATTCTTTCACCTTTGGTGGACTTGCCCAAGGATTAAGGCTTTCTGGGAAATGATTTATAATGAAATGAAAAAGGTATTTAAATATACCTTCCTGAAGAAACCAGAGGCCTTTCTCCTGGGTATGGTCGGCCAATTGGTGCCAAAGAAGGACAGAACTTTTTTAATGTATGCTACAACAGCAGCAAGAATACTCATCGCAAAGTATTGGAAGACACAAGATCTACCCACCTTGGAAGAATGGCAGATGAAAGTGATAGACTATATGGGACTGGCAGAAATGACCGGCAGAATCCGAGACCAGGGAAAAGAGACGGCGGAAGAAGATTGGAAGAAATTTAAGGACTATCTTAAGAAACATTGTAAAATTATTGAAGGCTAGAACGATGTTGATTCAGAAATTAAGGAGTTAAAAGCTGTAATGATTATGTGATTAAGAAAAGAAAGGTTAAAAAGTACATAGAAATTAGGGAAAGGATTTGCTGAATTGACTTAATTAGAGAATGGAATACAGAAAGGGGAGGTATGAGGAGGTCGGGAAAGTAAGTTTTATGAATATAAGGGATGGAAACTATACCTGTTTTGTATGTGTGTTCTTTCTTTTTTTGGATTGTATGTATTGTTATTGTTTTTGTTTTTATTGTTCTGTTTATTCTGTTTTATATAAATTCCTAAACTTTAATAAATATATTATTAAAAAAAGGAATTTCCCTGAGGTTTCTTATTTTAAGAGCAGGAAGTTGATCTCCTTTTCAACTGAATCCAGATGCCCTTATTTGGACGAAGAATCAGTTCTCCTACAGGACAGAGTTGATCACGTCGCTGTGTACTTTCAATAGAGAAGTGCCGCAGGATGGTAGCTAGAATCGCCATTTCTTCCATCTTTGCAAAGCGCTGACCTGCAGAGAAGTTAAAAAGCAATTACAAGATGCAATTAACCATAGCAGTAGTGCATATTTATTGTTATTCAACACATCACACTGTGGTCAGGTCCCCAAAACTCAATTTTAAATTCTTAAACACTTAAGCATTTTTCTATACAGATGTATAATCAAATCAACCCAAAAAAACAGTGTGTGGGGAGGGGCAAGCCAATGGAAGGAAGGAAAAAGTGGGGAAAGTGAAAGGAAGGGGCTCATAGTATTGGTGCAGAAATGACCTTTAGACTTAGGTGTGTTTGCACTGTCCATTATAAAACTAACAGTCATGGCATTCCTAAAGAATTCTGGGGACTATGATTTGTTAAGGATGCTGAGAATTGTTTTGAAAGATCAGTGATAGAAGCATACTGTGGTCTGGAGTTCTGACTTTTGACTCTTGCACATACCGATACAGTTCCTAGGCCCAGCAGAGAAAGGCAAATATGCATACGGGTGTCGCCCAGCTGCATTCTCAGTGAAAAATCGCTCAGGTCTGAATTCCTCAGGCTCCGGGAAGACAACATGGTCTCTGTGCAGCATGAAAGACCCAATTATGGCATCCGTTCCTTTGGGTATCCTGAATCCTCCTGCCAAAGAACAATGGATAGTCATGAAAACTTCTCCTTGTAAAACCGGCCATGCTAGCACTAAGCTTATAGCCACAGTACATCAAGGCATCAAGCTGCGATGGCTCCGAATTTGTGGAATGCTCTCCCCAAGGAGATTCAGCTGGCACCTTCATTATACATCTTTAGGCACCAGGCGAAAACGTTCCTCTTTAACCAGCCCTTTGGCTGATTGACATCAGATGCACCTTTAAAATGTGTTGTGGAAGGGGGGGGTGGATAATTTGGTTGTTTTCATTTTTATTATGTATTTTTTATTTTTTTATATTGTAGTTTTATGCTGTGAATCTTCCCTGAGATCTACAGGGTATAGGGCGGTGTTATGTACTGAGTTGGATAGGATCCAAACTGCAGCAGTCTGATTGGTCCTAGAACAATAGGATTCAGAATGCAGCAGTCAGATTGGTCCTAGAACAATGCAGCAATATGATTGGTTGGCAGGAACCACCCAATCATGCTCCAGATAGAAGTGAATCCACAACCTGATTGGCTTACAGTAGAATTCCGGAATTAGCCAATCATGTGCAGCCCATTGTGTAAATAATGTATATAAAGCAGATACCTTGAGGGGACATTCATTCATTCCTCCTCACCACTATGAGCTGAATAAAGAGCATGAAATCACTTTGCGACTCTGAGTATATTTCACTGGCGACGAAGGTGGGATCCCGCTGAGCTGACTGCCACACACAGCACCGCAGCACCGCCACCTGCCGCACCGCTGCCTCGCACCGTGTATCCAGGCTTCAGCTCCGGGACACAAGGAACTCAGAATGGCAACCGACAGCAGCTTCTCGCCGTTCAACCCAGCATCTGGAGACTGGGAAGCGTATGCCTCCCGTTTCACCTTCCTCCTAGAAGCCAAAGGGGTCACCGATGAAGAAGACGCCAAGAAGAGGGCGATATTCTTCAGCGTCTGCGGAGAGGAGACGTTTGAAATCGCCCGGGCTCTCCTTGCACCCGAAGACGTCGCTACTGTTCCATACAAAACAATAATGGAACAGCTGAAGGGGCACTTTTCGCCACAGCCCTCTGTGGTGGCTCGTCGAAATGCCTTCTATGCAAAGCGGCAAGCCCCTGGGGAAACCATAACTGGGTTTGTGACCTCTCTCCGCCAAGCTGCCCGGTTCTGCAACTTCTCAGAGCTGGAGAACATGCTTCGTGACCGCCTCGTCGGTGGCCTGAAGGATGAGAAGCTGCAACGACGCCTCTACGCTAAGAAGGACCTAACGTTCCAGGTCGCTCTGGAGGAGGCCCTGGCAACGGAAGCTGCCGAGAGGTCGACGCAAGAGGCACGGCCGAGCCAGCCGTCCCAACCGAGGGTCCACCACGAAGACCTCACCGACGACTCAGGATCCAACAGGGAGGAGGTGCACCGAGTACAGCAGCGCACTCAAGCAGCCCACATACCACAGCTGCCTCGACGAGAAGCAGGGAACTGCGCAAGCTGTGGAGACAGTCACGAGAGGAGGACCTGCCGTTTCCGCAACGCAGAGTGCAGGCAGTGCAGAAAATTGGGACACATCGCCCGGGTGTGTCGAGCTCGGCCCACCCGACGCCAGGCATCAGATGACCAATCCAAGAGCCCCAGGTCCCGGGGCCCAACACACCAAGGCAACTCGACGGAGCTCACGGACTTCCAGGTATACCAGTTGCCCCACCCCAACGTAGAGAAAATTTATGTAGAGGTACAGATAGAGGGGGCCCCATGCCGCATGGAGCTAGACACGGGTTCAACTCTATCCATAATCTCGGCAAGGACCTTAAGGAAACTGTGTCCTACTGGGGGTCCCAAACTCAGGCCGGCCCCATTCACCCTCCGGGACTTCCAGAAACGTAAGGTCCCCACAATGGGGGTGGGGACCTTCAGGGTGCAATACCAAGGGCGGACGCGGCAACTGGACTTGCTTGTGGTCAAGGGCCCCTACATTAGCTTACTGGGATTGGCATGGTTTGGACCACTGGGGCTAGCCGTCACCGGGGTGAACCACACGAGCTTACAAGTGGACGTGGACGCCATATGCAAGGAATTTCCGGGGGTTTTTGATGGGAAATTGGGACAGTATACGGGCCCCCCCATTGCTCTACAGCTTGACCCCGCAGTACGACCAGTCAGGCTCAAGGCCCGCCGGGTCCCGTTCGCCCTGAAACCCCGTATAGACGAGGAATTGGACCGACTCGTGGAGCAAGGCGTGCTGGAGCCGGTGCCTAATGCCCCCTGGGAAACCCCAATCGTCACACCCGTCAAGCCGAATGGTTCGGTCCGCATCTGCGCAGACTACAAATGTACCATAAACAAGGCCCTCACGGCCCATGCATACCCAGTGCCAGTGGTCAGCCATGTCCTTGCCACCCTGGCTGGGTCAAAAATTTTTGGCAAGCTGGACTTGGCCCAAGCATATCAACAACTGCCAGTAGATGAGGCCACAGCAGAGGCACAGACGATTGTGACGCACAGAGGAGCGTTCAGGGTAAAGCGGCTGCAATTCGGTGTCAGCGTGGCACCAGGCATATTCCAGAATCTAATGGACTCTCTCCTTAAAGGGATTCCTGGCGTCACCCCCTTCTTCGATGATGTGTTGATTGCCGGGCCCACACCAGAGGAGTTTGAGGACCGCCTCCGCACCGTTCTGCACCGTTTCCAGACGGCGGGTCTCAAGGTGAAGCGGGAAAAATGTCTACTAGGAGTGCCTCAGGTGGACTTTCTGGGATTTATGGTGGACGCAGAAGGGGTCCACCCGACTGGGGACAAGGTACGGGCCATTTGTGATGCCCCAGCGCCCAAGAACAAGACTGAACTTCAGGCCTTCTTGGGACTATTGAACTTTTACCATTCCTTCCTTCCCCACAAGGCGGCGGTAGCGGAGCCCCTACACAGACTCCTGGACAAGCGGGCCCCTTGGGTGTGGGGCCAGCGCCAGGAGGCCGCATTCCAGGCAGTCAAGGACTTGCTTGTCTCAAACTCGGTCTTGGCACACTTCGACGAGAGGCTGCCGGTGGTGCTAGCATGCGACGCCTCACCCTATGGCATTGGCGCTGTCCTGGGACACCAACTCCCGGATGGAAGAGAGGTACCGGTGGCATACTTTTCCCAGACACTCAACGCAACCGAGCGGAACTACTCGCAAATCGACAAGGAGGGTCTGGCAATCGTGAAGGGAGTAAAAAAATTCCATGATTTCTTGTACGGGCGGCCCTTCACCGTGGTGACTGACCACAAGCCCTTGCTTGGCTTGTTTGCCTCCGAAAAGCAGACCCCCCAAGTGCTGTCTCCTCGTGTCCTCAGGTGGTCAATTTTCCTTGCCAGCTACCAGTATGCACTGATTCACCGCCCTGGGAAGGCGATGGGCCATGCGGACGCCCTCAGCAGGCTACCACTACCGGAAACAGGCCCCGACCCAGCACCTGCACAAGAGGTTATGAGCCTGGAGCTGCTTCCCGACCGCCCCATTCAGGCACAAGAAGTTGCACACCATTCCAAGAAAGATAGGGTCATCTCCCGCGTCCTGGACTGGGTGTGGAGGGGATGGCCCAGCAGCAGCCCCGGGCCAGAATTCGCTGGCTACACAACCCGCAAACATGAACTGTCGGCCCACAAGGGGTGCCTGTTATGGGGAAGCAGGGTCGTTGTTCCCCAGCCCCTCCGCAAAAGGGTCCTCACAGCCCTACACGAGACACACCCAGGGGTAGTAAGAATGAAGGCCCTTGCCAGGAGTTATGTGTGGTGGCCGGGGATCGACGGAGAGATAGAGGCCTGGGTCAAACACTGCCAGGCCTGCCAAGAATCCCGCCCAGATCCCCCAAGGGCCCCAGTCCAGTCCTGGGAGTCCGCCCGAGCACCATGGTCACGCCTGCATGTGGACTTCGCTGGCCCCTTTCAGGGGAAAACATTCTTCATAGTGGTGGACTCCTACACCAAATGGCTGGAAGTCGCACTGGTACCGTCCACTTCTACGTCCGCAGCCATCCGGGTACTACGCAGGCTGTTTGCAACCCACGGGCTCCCTGACACTCTCGTCTCAGACAACGGGACTGCATTTACGTCAGGAGAATTCCAAACCTTCACAGCGCAGAACGCCATCCGCCACATCCGTTCGGCGCCATTCCACCCTGCCACCAATGGCCAAGCAGAACGCATGGTGCGGACCACCAAGGACACCCTTCGCCGCATGACGCAAGGGGATTGGGAGTACCGCCTTGCCACATTCCTCCTCGCACAACACAGCACCCCCAGCTCAACGACTGGCCGGAGCCCCGCTGAACTACTAATGGGTCGGCGCCTTGCAATCAGATTGGACCGCCTTCACCCCGATAGAGCTCAGGATGAGGTAGTGGTGGGGGAAGGCAGGAACCCCCGGACCTTCGAGGCCCAGGACCCAGTGTACGCAAAGAATTTTGGGGCAGGCCCAGCATGGGTACCCGCCACAGTCACCAGGGTCACTGGTCCCGTGTCGTACGAGGTGCTAACGGATGGGGGGCAATGCTGGCGCCGCCACTGCGACCAGATACGGCGACGATTCCCGGGAGAAAACCAGGAGGAGGAAAGGTCAGAGGAGTCCCAAGGGAACAGAGGGGCAGTGAGGCCCATAGAGCAGGAGGGGCCAGCAGGAGAGGCAGAATCAGTAAATACAGAGAGGACCCGCGAAGCCAAAAGGACACCGGAACCAGAACCACGACTGAGCGAGCCGGTTGCACCTGACCAGACAGGCCCATCACAGCCAGCATCCTTGGAACATGAGCCAGAACCTGAACCCCGGACCAGGGAACACCCCAGGCCGCAACGCACACGTAGGCCACCGGCGTACCTCGAGGACTATGAATGCGACCTCCCGGGCAGGACTGGAACTTAGAGGGGAGGGGTGTTATGTACTGAGTTGAATAGGATCCAAACTGCAGCAGTCTGATTGGTCCTAGAACAATAGGATTCAGAATGCAGCAGTCAGATTGGTCCTAGAACAATGCAGCAATATGATTGGTTGGCAGGAACCACCCAATCATGCTCCAGATAGAAGTGAATCCACAACCTGATTGGCTTACAGTAGAATTCCGGAATTAGCCAATCATGTGCAGCCCATTGTGTAAATAATGTATATAAAGCAGATACCTTGAGGGGACATTCATTCATTCCTCCTCACCACTATGAGCTGAATAAAGAGCATGAAATCACTTTGCGACTCTGAGTATATTTCAGGCGGTATACAAATTTAATAAATAAAGTAAATAAATAAATAAAACCGCTTGAAATACTTACTAATATAACATTCCTCACTCAGTGTACGGCCAAAAAATGGGACAGAAGGGAAAAGGCGAAGAGCTTCTTTAACAGCACAATCCAGATACCGTAGTTGCTTCAAATCGTCCATCGTGATGCTGCGATCCGAGTCCCCTGATAGGATAACAAGAGGCGGTTAGAGAAACATGTGTTATTGATTACCAGCAAAACATGCATCCTAACTTTGAAGTTCGGACACCTATTTTTAAAGGATGGTGGAACAGGGGACATTTGAGGGACTAGTTCAGTCACTGCCACAATTCATTTCTATGCTTAGGCATAGGACGCAAGTCAGCATGTCTTCCTAAGCCAGAGGTTGAGATAAAGCATAAAAAGCATTAGGTCAGCTTCCTGACCCCAGAACAGCGTTTTGTCAACAGAAGGAGTTGCCAGCTACTGAGCCTACTAAAGGACAGAGCTTCCAAGCACTCATAGCCCCACTCTGCCAGCAAAATAACTAACTAAATAACTAACTTCAGTCTCTTTTCTTTTAGGTATGAGACTAGCTGCAATCCTTTTATAGGTGGTCCCTCTTAAGAGAGCTAAACCAGCGGAGCATCATTGTCTGGCGAAGGGAAAGGATGCTACGCATCATTGATTGTATCTGCAGAATGTTATCTGGGAGCCTTGGAGAAATATGCCAAGCCAGAGTAGACCCCACCTACAGAGTTTATTATTTAAATGTTTCCTGTTAGACATGGAGGGGCAAGTGGGTATGATTTGGTGAAAACAGCTTCCTGGGACTCATGCTGGGCCAAAGGTACTGGACTTATATGAGCAGAATTCTCTGATCTGGCCTCGTACAGAGTATGAATAAATGAGCTTTCCACACCAATAAAGTGTTTCAAAGTTTTACTGCAAGCTGTCTTTAAACCTGTTACAAAATACATTGTAAATACAAATCAACACATTGCTCTTAAGCAACAGGCGATTTGCTACAATTCTCTGCAAACAGAAATCTCCACAAAATATTTTATGCCGTTAAGCCTCAATGTTTTACAAGAGGTTCTCCGTCTCTGCATTAGAAGAATCAATAAATATTCATGAGTACCCAGAAGTATTCCTGCATACCATACTTACCCAGGTTTATACCCACAGAAAAGAAAAAGAAACTTACCAAAAACCTCATCAAGTTCATGGTGAACTTTTCTTTGGGCTTCTGGATGACTTGCAAGCAAGTAAATACACCACTTCATGGCAGAAGCGGAAGTATCATGACCCTTGAAGGAAAAAATGAAAGAGGCCTAATGTTTATCAGAAAAATAGGATCCTCAGCCATTACAATGATGTCCCAATCCAAGGCCTAAACAAAGTATTTCACACCCTCTGAAACTCACAGCAGTTTTTTTTAGCACAAATCCAAAATTTGAAGGCACCAGCCACATACACAAGAGTAAGTCTTGTAAGTGTTTGGGGGGAAATTAAGGAAAACCATGTCCTAGGGTTTCTTCCAGGCCTGGTCACTTTCCATGTGCTAAAGACAAACTGACATTCCTGAGTCACTCTCATATCTGAAAAGATCTTGGGAGGATGGTTAACACACCTATCTAAATACAAAACAGACATATACCCTGAAGCTTGGCTTTTAGGTACCTTCATTTTATTTTATTTTATATGATATATGACATGTGATATTATTTTATTTTTATCCCACTTTTCCTGCTTTTACACAATCCCAAATGTGTCATGTATAAAACAATTGCATATTTCATAGAAAAACAATCTCTTGTATAAAAACATGCTTTCCTTTGTTTTTGCCCATTGCATTGTAACTGACCCCCACTTCCCATGTCTCAGTCAGTTGAAAACAAGAGTTCCTTTGGAACTCCCTCCACTAGATAGCAGGCAGATAGATCCCTCTTGCCTCTTTGGTGCCCACTGAAGACCTTCCTTTCTCAACAAGCATTTTAAGTGGGGATTTTTTTTATCCCCATCTATATCTGGATTTGGAACTGTTTTATACATTGTATTCTTAAATTCTTTGTATTGTTAAAGCACTTCTGAGATATTTAAAAAGGAAGGAATTCATAAATGGAATTAAATGATTAATAAATAAACAACCATGCCTCAGTACCGCTATAACCACCAGAGGTCAAACACACACAACAAAGTTATCGGTGAATCAAGTCAGGTTTTAATTATACTCACTGAACTACCATTAAGCAATCTGTCTGGCAGCTGTTTGTGTGCAAGTAGTTCTTTGTTTTCTTTATTAAAGCAAATTAATATCAGGCAATGATTTATTTCATGCCCGTGTATTGTTAATGAAATAAGATGCATCACTGAGAATTTATTTAGGCTCCACTGGAAGAGAATACCAGACTAATCGGGTATGGCAAATGCAAGGCTTACCATCTAGCTAAGGGCAGCTTCAGATACATATTTTCTACAGCAAAGTTTTACATGTGTTAAATTAGCAAACACATATCTGAAACAATTATTTTCAATTATTTTCTCTTAACAAGCTCAAACCAAGCCTAGGTACTTCTTTTCAGCACTAAGCTGAAGTATGCTATGGCAGGTCCCATGTGTAGGCATTTGCCTATAGCCAGAGATTTCTTGACTTGTAGAACAGCCTCTTAACACTTACACCTCTCTATTTGGAGGTGTAACACTATTGAGTTCAATGGGATTTACTCCCAAATATATGGGTACAGGATAGCATCCTTAACCACCATGCTATGCCAGCACTCTTGTCCTCAAGTAGGGACCACTCCCACTACTGAAACTTATAGTAGCCAGAGTTCTTGGTGCGCTTTTTTCTTAGCACTCTTGTACTGGGCATTCTATACCTCAAACATGAAAGTATCCACTTCCTCTCGAATGTCCAGGTAGCTCAACTTCTTCCCATCATCATCAGTGGCATTCAGAAGCATATCAAGAAAAGCCCTCCTGACTTTGGGCCTGCTTTGTTCACCGTTACTGACAGCATCGCTTCTATGCTGCTCCTGGTTTTTTAGTTCTTGAGCTTTTTCTGCAATGACCTTAGATAATTAAAATAAAAAAAGTCATTCATTTCTCAGATTGCAGGATCCAGTGTGTGCACTCACTGAAGTACCAAATAACATGACTAGCTATCTCTGTTGTCCCCTGAACCTAGCAAGGTCCGTATACCCAGTTATGAAGATGCATTTGCTGTCTTGGCAATAAGAAACTGTTGATGGTGAGGCACAGTGGATAGTGTTGAACTGAAGCTTGAGTTTGAATCTCAACTCAGCCATGAACCCCAATAGGTAGCCTGAAGGTTGAGTCATTCTCTCGTAGCACAGCCTGCCTTGCAGGCATGTGGTGAAGATAAAAAGCCTTGTAAGCGAGTTCACGGAAAAAACACTCTCAAGACGTCATTAGACGTTTTTCCTAAACACACAAAGGCTGGGAGTGGAGAGGGCAAACTTTTGCCCTCACATGCCCAGCTTGACATGCTCTGAGCAGGGCTCCAAAGTCTGGGAGGGTCACAATTGTGAATATTAGCAAAATACCTTTTGGTATCTGTGCCTATGAAATAGCTTACATTATCAGTAAAGCTGTGAAGTATCTTCAGACTCCTGTAATGTTCTCTTCCTTCTTGGAACATGGGATACAGAAGGTCAGGCCAGAGCCAGGGAGACTTCTGTCTTTGTTGAATCAGAACACTCATCCTAGGGAAACAAGCAACAAAGCTGGGTAAATCCCTAAGAAAATGACGAGAAGTACAGGAAAGAGCCCAGATGTATTGCTACTAATCTGAGCAAATTAGTGTCATGAGAAATATGGTACACATGTGAAACAGATACACAGAGCCCCAGCTCAGGACATACAGCTTGGGCCGTTTTCAGCTCCTCCACTGCACAGGTCACCTCCAGTGTGAACAGGGCTTCTACATAATCATTCAGCCCGGTTCGTGCAATCTTCCTCCAAAAGGAAGGGTAGGGAGGAAGATTGCATAAAGCAGGCCTTTGCAAGTTTTTCATGCAGACAGTCAAGTTCAGGTTAAAGACTGAAGGAGCATCTCCACCCCCATCATTCAGCCCAGACACTGAGGTCCAGCTCCAAGGGCTTTCTGGTGGTTCCCTCACTGCAAGAAGTGAGGTAACAGGGAACCAGGCAGAGAGCCTTCTCAGTAGTGGTGCCCACCCTGTGCAACACTCTCCCATCAGGTGTCAAGGAAATAAACAACTATCTGACTTTCAGAAGACATCTGAAGGCAGCCCTGTTTAGGGAAGTTTTTAATGTTTGATCTTTTATCGTTCATATTATTAATAATAATATTAATATTCTGTTGGGAGCCGCCCAGAGTGGCTGGGGAAACAGAGCCAAATGGGCAGGGTATAAATTTTATTTTTAGTATTTTTAGTATTATTATTATTATTATTATTATTATTATTATTATTATTATTACAGTGGTACCTCAGGTTAAGAACCTAATTCATTCCAGAGACCCGTTCTTAACCTGAAATGGTTCTTAACCTGAGGCGTGCTTTTGCTAATGGGGCCTCCTGCTGCTGCTGTGCCGCTGGCCCATGATTTCCATTCTTATCCTGGGGCAAAGTTCTTAACCTAGAGCAACCACTTCCAGGTTAGCGGAGTTTGTAACCCAAAGCGTCTGTAACCCGAGGTACCACCATATTAATATTAATATTATATCTGCATGGTGGAAGGGAAAGGGGCTTTTTTTCCATGTAACCCCCCAATAAAACACTGCAGATCAAGGCTCTGCTTCAGAGATGGAAACCTGTGGCCCTCCAGATGCTGTTGAGACCCCAACATCCCTGACCATGGTCAGCATCCCTGACCATTGACAGGCCACAGGTTCCAAATCCTTGTTGCTGGAATGCGTCATCCCACTAAAAACTACCTGTAGACAGCTTGGACATATTCGGAATCCTTATTGTGTTGTGCTCCTATGTTCTTGCCCATAGCTGTTTCTAGGAACAGAAGAGAGAGAGAAATCAAACCAAGAATCATTCTCCTAGAAACCAAGAATGGGACATAATCGGAGCAGAGGGCCCATCAAGCTCAGTGTTGACAGAATTTAAATGAACAACAAGCTATTCACATTATTTTTAAAATGGCATGTGTCTAATTCAGATAAATTGTTACAAGAAGAACAACTCTTCTGGTCAGATCTCACAAAAATGTCCATTCGTCCAACAAATGAGCAGGGATGTTTAAACTTCATTTACTGCAACACTTTGACAGCAGCAACTGCACTTACCACAAATTACATCAAGGGCACACAGAGTAATGTATAAAGTGCAATCGAACGGCTCCTTGTCCACATGTTTTTCAAGTTTCTGAACAAGGACATTGGCTTGTTCATTCATCACTTCGAGGAAATCTTCTAAGATGGTAAAATGGAAGGTGGGTGTTAACATTTTCCTTCGGGACCGCCATTTGCCTCCAGTGCTGCAAAACAAAGACTGAAACATCAATGCCTTCAAGCAGGACCTGGAACAAAACATGGCAGTGTGCAGTGCTCCTGTTCAGGTTTACAGACACTCCCTTCTTCCTCACTCCCAACTGACCATTTTTCTCAGTCAACAGTCAACAGCCCATAGTCACTGATCATGTTCAGTCTCCAATGTGTTTTTTACTGGTTTCTTTCCACGTTGTCTCCCCATCCCTGCAATAAAGATTTGGCACTGGAAACCTTGGGGTTTCCCTGAACCTGCTGGTGCCCCCTTGCCTAGGCTACAGAAAAGGATGATTGACCACATAAAGACCAGCACCTAGCAGACTGAGGTCATTAGTATGGTGATGTTCAAGCAATAAACCACTTTTCAAATCTCATGGATCTCAATGCCAATTCTGGGTTGGCAATGAATGGTCACCTCCTAAGGCTTTTTCTTCATAAACTATTATCTCTTTCCTGCTCCAGCTACCAAGTGAAAACTTCCAGCTCACTGCAGATTCCCCCAACTAGTTTTATGTTAATACAGGGTTGATGTTTCAATTTTGCCCATTAGGCCATTTCATTTTTGCCCTCACATCAAATTATAGAATTGTAGGGCTGGAAGGGACCCTGAGGATCATCCAGTCCAGCTCCCTGCAATGCAGGAATATGCGGCTGTCCCATATAGGGATCAAACCTGAGACCTTGATGTTATCAGCACTGTGCTCTAACCAACTGAGCTATGCAAGGATACATGATGCCATCTGTGTGGGACAGATAGAGATGTGGCTGCAAATAAACCATCAGGAGCCTTAAAGTCAGTATCAATCAGCTGCTTGGCGCTGCCTTCAAAGCCCACTATAACCAACCAGTGGAGAACTCCGTAGAGAGCAGCTGACCTCTGCTAAAAGCAGGTCTTGAAGTCAGCACCAATCAGCTCTTCTGTACTTTTCTTGAGAATCGAGCAAGTCTACACACTCAATAGGACATGTGCAGGTGTTGTGTGGCCAGTGGGCTGTCATGGGTGTGGCCTGTAACCCCAGTCCCACTTCCTCCTTCACACATTCATTATACATGTGTGGCAGGACTGATAACCCAACCGGCTCTGAACACACCAGCTACATTGTATTCCAAAGGGTAGGACAAAAGGGTATAATTTCCACTTATGTTCTGGGTCCATTTACCTCGTTAGGAGTCCTGTGCCCAGCCAAGGATGCAAAAACGTGTAGATAAAGGGTTTTGTAAGATGCTTAGAGCTCCTCAACACTACCTGGCAACAGAAGCAAGCAAAAATGTAACTTCTTGACTTTGCCTTTCTATGAATCTAACTTGAATCCCACACTCTTTCTCCTGATTGGCTGATGGACTCACTAGCTCCCATTGGTTGCTGGGTCACCAAGAGGCAGACCCAGAGCCTGTCCGTCATAGGGCTCCCTTCTACAACTTGTGTTTTCATTCTTTTTCTTTTTAGACTACAGAGTAAGGATGTGAGGACCTGTGACTGTACAGCTCATGCACACATCTGTTCTGAAAGCTCAATCAATGTGTGGAAGTCAAAAGGACATCCCAAACTGAACAAGTCAAAAACTAAGGTTTTAGAGAAAAATTTAAGACCGATTGAAAGAGAGAGGTTTCAGAATGAGACAGGTCTGACTGTGGTTAAGAAAGTGAAATACTTGGGGATTAACATGACAGCAAAAAATGGGAACTTATTTAAAGATAATTATGAAAAATGTTGGACGGAAGTGAAAAAAGACTTAGAAATTTGGTCAAATTTGAAGCTTTCCTTGTTGGGTCGAATTGCAGCTATAAAGATGAATGTATTGCCTAGAATGCTGTTTTTGTTTCAAACACTGCAAATTGTGGACAAGATGGATTGTTTCAAGAAGTGGCAGAAAGATATCTCTAGATTTGTCTGGCAGGGCAAGAAGCCCAGAATAAAATTCAAGATATTAACTGATGCAAAGGAAAGGGGTGGATTTGCCCTGCCAGACTTTAAACTTTACTATGAATCAGCAGCATTCTGCTGGTTGAAAGACTGGCTGCTTCTTGAGAACACAGACATTTTGGATTTAGAAGGTTTTAACAATGTTTTCGGGTGGCATGCATATTTGTGGTATGACAAGGTTAAAGCACATAAAGCATTTAAGAACCATATTGTCAGGAAAGCTTTGTTCAATGTTTGGATAAGATATAAGGATTTATTGGAAAATAAAACCCCAAGGTGGCTGTCACCAATGGAAGCAAAAGCCCAGAAAAAGCTCAATATGGAGGCCAAATGGCCGAAATATTGGGAAATCTTGGAACAAGAGGGAGATAGACTAAAACTGCAGAGTTTTGAGAAACTAAAAAACAAAGTGCGAGATTGGCTTCATTATTATCAGATAATGGAGGCATATAATTTGGACAAGAAAATTGGCTTCCAGGTGGAAAAATCAAAATTAGAAACAGAACTGTTAGAACCCATAACTAAGATTTTGTCAAGGATGTATAACTTGCTGTTGAAATGGAATACTCAGGATGAAACGGTGAAATCTGCTATGATTAAATGGGCACAAGATGTCGGACATAACATTATGTTTGCTGACTGGGAACAGTTGTGGACCACAGGTATGAAATTTACGGCATGTAATGCCTTAAGAGAGAATATTATGAAAATGATATACAGGTGGTACATGACCCCAGTCAAGCTTGCAAAAATATATCATTTGCCCGATAATAAATGTTGGAAATGTAAAGAAACTGAAGGTACATTCTTTCACCTTTGGTGGACGTGCCCAAGAATTAAGGCTTTCTGGGAAATGATCTATAATGAAATGAAAAAGGTATTTAAATATACCTTCCTGAAGAAACCAGAGGCCTTCCTTCTGGGCATTGTCGGCCAATTGGTGCCAAAGAAGGACAGAGCTTTTTTTATGTATGCTACAACAGCAGCAAGAATACTCATTGCAAAGTATTGGAAGACACAAGATCTACCCACTTTGGAAGAATGGCAGATGAAGGTGTTGGACTATATGGGATTGGCAGAAATGACTGGCAGAATCCGAGACCAGGGAGAAGAGTCGGTGGAAGAAGATTGGAAGAAATTTAAAGACTATCTACAGAAATATTGTAAAATTAATGAATGTTAGAATGATGTTGGATAGAAATTAAGTGGTTTCCAGCTGTAATGCTTTAAGAGAATATGAAAAAAGGGTTATAAATAGGTAAAAACATAATTAAAATGATGTTGGATTGGAAATAAGTGGTATTAGCAACAAAGTTAATAAGAATATGCAAAAATGAGTTGATAATGGATGAAAATACAGAGCTATAAAATGTTAAGATATAGAGTTAAGATAAATGAAAGAGGGTAAGGATTTGCTGATTTGAATATTTAAATGGGAATACAAGAAGGGGAGGTGTGAGGAGGTCAAAGAAACAAGCAAATGAATTTTTAAGTTATGAAAAATGGAATTGTTTTTAATTTTTCTTATTTTTTCTGTGTTTTTATATGTTGTTTTTTTATTATTTTTTATTTTATTATGTGTTCTTGCATATTTGTTTTTGTAAAACTTTAATAAATATTTCTTTAAAAAATAAAAAAGGACATCCCAGGTCACCTGAACTTGGCTCAGCTCATTCGCCATCTAGTGTATACCAGGAATTACTCATGTACTTTCAAATGTTCTTTGATAATTGCAAAAGCAGTTGAGATTCTCAGAAAGGTGCATGTTGCACTGAAAACCACATTTGGCATCTGTTCTTGGCTCCTGCTGCGTGACAGGCAGCTAGGGGCATCGTGTCATTTTCCAAGTGGAAGGCCTGCCTCCATAGGGAGCTGCAGACAGCAATGCAATCTGCCTCCAACATGATTGTCAGATGCTTCTTTCCCTGTGTCAACTCTGTTTCCCTATCACCATGTCCACCTTTATTTGTAAGACCAGTTTTAGCAGGTTAATGACTCTGCTATTAAGCAAAAGGGGCCTGATTCCAGCCTGCCTGAGGGCCCTTCCTTCTGCCAGGAGATCCTAGTCTGTAAGTAGGTTGGCTAGATGCAAAATATGGCAGAACTCCAGCACCTTTAATAGCTGTGTTAAAGAAGGAACTTCAACAGGTGTCCTGCTGGAATTTTCTCTTCTGTCTCACTCTTGCAAGTGCTGGAGATCTGCCCACCCACCCATGAGGGCTGCTGTGAACCCATCTTCAAGGAACGGCTCTCAACACACGTACCCCCTCTTTATTATTTCTTCATGTATTCCAGAATGTGGATTATAGGGCTAAAGCCTAGAATTCCAAGGAACACAGCAGCCATATTTCTTGCTCCCACCCATTCAGCCCATCTGCTTCAATCTACCTCCTTTGTTTGCTGTGGCTGGGAGGGTGTCAGCTGTGCTTCAGAGAAAATGAGGTGGGGGGGACAGATGATGGGACTGGGAGAGCAAATGTGGCTGCTCTTCCTTTTGCTGCACTGCATCATTTAAATCGGGAGTGGAGAGAACCTGTAGCCTTCTGGACTTTGTTGACCCCAACTCCCATCAGCCCCATTCAACATGGCCTATAGTCAGGAATGGAGGGAGGAGGATCCAAAAACATCTGGAGGACCATCTGCTTTAAAGCTCTTTGTCCAGCATAAGTGGCAGCAACCCTAGACCTATTCCATGCGACTGGCAGTTGCAAGTGATTTCAGTCCCTTTTAACAGGATCCAGTAATTTGCATTAAAACAGCTGCACTTGTCAAAATCCTGCCAAAGGAAGGGGGGAGGGACTTCGCCCAGTTTTAAAATAAATAAATAAATCAGAGCAGATATTATGGCATTTGCTTTTGAAAAACACCACCTCCACACTGTTGATGAATAGCACTCAGCTAAGATCTTCAGACAGAATATCAGCATTAAGCATAATCCTCATGCTCATCCTACAAAATGAAGTGCAAGGTTTTCTTGAGTGCATGCACTGGAAAAACTATTTCTCTCTCTCTCATGTTCTTGGATTACAGTAGTATTTTTCAGAAGGATCCCAAATCTGATCTGACACCTTTCTTTATATTTCTTAGAAATTAAGCCTTAGCGGCTTCCACAGGACTTATTCCCAGGAGTCTTTAGACTGCAATCCCCTCTGAGTCTATACAGAAATAAGTTCCAGTGAATCTAATGGAGCTTGCTCCCAAGAAGTGAGCAAGCCCCATTAGACAAAAAGAGACTTGTTTTTGAGTAAATATTCATAAGAGTGCACCAGTGTGTGAAAAAGAATGGGCAGCTCTACTCTCCCACCCCCATTTTTGGCTGACACTTTGGTCCTATTCACCATCCCCTCCAGGCATGCACTGTTTGGCAGATTATACTCAGGGGGTGGTGGGTTTTGGTAGTGCTGCTGGGGAGTTCCCCAGCCATGCAGTAAAGTCTAAGAATGACAACCTCACCTCTACAGTTTCTGGACGATATAAGAGCACAACGGGATGTGGTCCTATCCAAAGTTGCATCAGTGGGACATTCCGGAAGGGTTCCATGAAATTTATCATTTGCTGAAAGAAAGCTGGGAAAACATGCATCCAGTTTAAAATTGAGGAATTCAATGACACCACCTCTACGCTACTTGTTCTCATATCACATACTCTAAGCTAAGATCAACAGCCACACAGTAAGAGAACCCTCTTCCCAAATTCAGATTGCGAGAGACAAGGAGCTGATTCCAACCTCCCACTTTCACATAAAGTTCTAATTTATATAGCATGCTCAGCCATTCCCATCTAAGGGCATATTCAGATTTGCTTAGAAATCAATTTGACGATATAAAATGGGGCTCTTTTATGGGTGATTCCATACAAAGGGGCACTGCGTGATTGATAGGTAGTGTGCCCCACTCTGACATTGCATACAAAATAATCCGTATTTGATTATTGTGACCATATAATTGGAGAAAGGGAGCCAGAAGTAACTGTAAAGCAGATGGATCAAGAAGCAATAGATATGTCCTGAACAGACAGCCTCGGTCCTAAGTGATTTAAGTACAGTAGGTGAGGCACAAAGAAGTCCTGCTATATATACCGTATTTTTCGCCCTATAGGACGCACTTTTTCCCCTCCAAAAATGAAGGGGAAATCTGGGTGCATCCTGTGGGGTGAATGCAGGCTTTCGCTGAAGCTTGGAGAGCGAGAGGGGTTGGTGCGCACCGACCCCTCTCGCTCTCCAGGCTTCAGGAAGACATCCGCAGTCTGTTTCCCGGAGCGCCGGGCACGCTGAAAGCAGAGCGCCCGGCGCCTCGGGAACACATCCACAGCCTAGGCAGCCCTGCGGGAGGTCCCGCAGGGCTGTCTAGGCTGCAGATAACAGCCTGATTCCCAGAGCGCCCGGCGCTTCGGGAACACATCTGCGGCCTAGGCAGCCTGATTCCCGGAGCGCCGGGCGCGCTGAAAGCAGAGCGCCCGGCGCTTCGGGAACGCATCCGCAGCCTAGGCAACCCTGCGGGAGTTCCTGCAGGGCTGTCTAGGCTGCGGATAGCAGCCTGCCGCCCGGCGCGAGCGGCGCCCTAAAGCAGAGCGTCCCTCGCGCCGGGCAGACATCTGCAGCGTGGGGAGCCCTGCAGGAGTTCCCCGCAGGGCTCCCCACGCTGCGGATAGCAGCCTGCCGCCCGGTGCGCAGGGCGCCCTGAAGCAAAGTGCCCCCCGCGGCGGGCAGACATCGGCCAGCCCCACAAGCTCAGGGGACAGCAGGGAAGCGCAGCGCTGCCATCCCGCTGTTCCTCGACCTGGTTCGGTTTCCCCGACCTGGTTTTGAGGGGAAAATAAAGGGAAAATTTTTCCCTTTATTTCCCCCCAAAAAAACTAGGTGCGTCCTATGGGACGGAGCGTCCTATGGGACGAAAAATACGGTACTTCTATCTAACTGGTCAGTCAATGTAGCCATGATAGAAGAAACATCTGCACCTAAGCAAATACATTCCTATCATGAAAGTTTGTGTTTCACGAATTCCTGAATAAATCCTGATCTGGCTTAGCTAGGTAAGATTCTAGAAAGGAATTGCAGCTAATTAAGAACTCTAAATTTTCTCTTTTCTAAAACAAGCATTTTAGAGCCAGTTATTTAACTAAACTCAAGCCTGTTTCCCTAATAAAAGCTTTTATTCAAGTGATGCCAACTGCAATCCTGGACAGGGGTAGGCAACCTAAGGCCCATGGGCCACAAGCGGCCCACAGGGGTCGTTTAACCGGCCCACAAGCCACCCCCGAACTGAGCTGCCCACTTGGCGAGTCCCCGCGTGCTGCACTAAACCGGTGCAGCGTGGTGTGGAGACTCGCTTCTGTGGCGCTGGAAATCGCCTCTGCGCATGCGCAGACGCCAGAAATCATATCTGCACAGATGCAGACACCGGAAATAGCAGGCGCGCGCGCTCACACACACACACACGATCCAGCCCACGGAGGGATCTCCACTGGAGTGAACTGGCCCAGGCGAGGTAAACCTTGCCAATCCTTGTGCTATAACAAGGTCTATAGCCAGTGTGGTGTAGTGGTTAAGAGTCTCGTAATCTGGGGAACCGGGTTTGCGTCTCCGCTTCTCCACATGCAGCTGCTGGGTGACCTTGGGCCAGTCACACTTCTTTGAAGTCTCTCAGCCCCACTCACCTCACAGAGTGTTTGTTGTGGGGGAGGAAGGGAAAGGAGATTGTTAGCCGCTTTGAGACTCCTTAAAGGGAGTGAAAGGCGGGATATCAAATCCAAACTCCTCCTCTTCTTCTTCTTCTTCTTCTTCTTCTTCTTCTTCTTCTTCTTCTTCTGTTATGAAGGCAAATTCTGTATCTGTGGCCACTATCAGGTGTAATTGTTAACCTGCCCTTTATATACTGATTCAAGAGAGATTTCTGAATATAACACGTGGAAGTAGGAACACTGAGGTTTGGAGGAAAAAACGTCATTTCTTTGGAGTGATAGTAACAGCTTTGCGACTCTTCTTGCACTAGCAGCAAAGATTAGAAAGAAATACCTTTGCTGTGGTTGTTTTGGTGACTCTGAGGTTGTGCGGACTGATGGTACTGCTGATTCGTGATATTATGTCTGTGTATGATATTATTACTACGTTGGTATTAAGGCACATTTTAATGAACGAACTCTGGACACTGCACCTGTCTGCTTGGCCCTTCAGCCTGAAGGGCTCTCCTCACCAAGGAAAGCCTTCCAGCAGGGACAGACTTGGGTACTATGGCGCCCTGAGCAAGGACAACATTTGACGCCCCCCCCACCTAAGTTGCGTACCCATATAAATATACTATTATTAATTAATAATAATTATTATAATAATAATTATTATATTATTTTGCGCGCCCTCAATCCAGCGCTGCTTCCCATTCCATTGTGGGCCAGCCTTGCCCTGGCCGAGCAAGGTGAGGCAATGATTCCCCATTGGAGGCAGATGGAGCAGCTCCAACCTAGTGCCCTTGGCCGGCCTCTCCACGAGGCAAGTTGCTTTGGGGGTGGCGCCTCGATTTTGAAAATGGCGTTGTTACAACTTTGCCCTGCTCCCAAGGCGCAAGAGGGCGGAGCTGCAAGGGGAATGATTTCCATAATGGAGCACCTGCAGCGCAGCGCTGAAATCCAGCATTTGCCGCCTCCATGTCGCTGCTGCGCCCCTCTTCCCTGAGAAAGGAAAAGGCGGCAAGCTTGCAGCTGTGAGCCAAGCAAAGCCCTTCACAGAGAGGGGAGCGGGCTTGGTTGGTGTTATGTACTGAGTTGAATAGGATCCAAAAGGCAGCAGTCTGATTGGTCCTAGAACAATAGGATTCAGAATGCAGCAGTCTGATTAGTCCTAAAACAATAGGATTCAGAATGCAGCAGTCTGATTGGTCCTAAAACAATAGGATTCAGAATGCAGCAGTCTGATTGGTCCTAAAACAATAGGATTCAGAATGCAGCAGTCTGATTGGTCCTAGAATAGGGTCCAGAATGCAGCAGTCTGATTGGTCCACAGGAGCCACCCAATCCAGCTCCAGGTGGAAGTGAATCCGCAACCAGATTGGCCTACAGGTGAATCCCGGAATTAGCCAATCACGTGGGGCCCATTGTGTAAATAATGTATATAAAGCAGACATTCTGGGGTAACTTCCATTCCTCCGCACCACTATGAGCTGAATAAGGAGCATGAAATCCACTCTCGACTCCGAGTATATTTCAGTTGGCGTCTTCCTTTCTCGAGGACTAAGCGGCGCAGCGAAACGGAGGCTGCAAACGCGGTGGGGAGGCAAGGAGGAGGAACCCCGAGAGGTTCCTGGGGAGACGCTTTCTGACGAGCAGCTCAACCCAGGCAGGGCTTAACGTGGAGGCGTCATTTTCTGAGCCGGGCGAGGGATGGTGAAGGCGCGGTGCTGGAGGAAAGCTGACGTGTTTGCTCGAGGGAGGAGGAGAGCGAAAGGGCGGGGAAGGAGTCCGAGGCGGAGCTTGAGAGAGTGCTACTGCCTGAATGGGCTCACAATGGAAACCTAAATGGCTCTACTCCGAAGTAAGCCCCACCGATTTGCCGTGTTGAAGGCGTTTGTTTTATTATTCATTAAATTCCTACGGCAGAAGAGCTTGTGCAAGCTCACGGTTGCAAGCTTAGCTATGTCTACTTTGGAGCAAATCCCCAGGCATTTTGGCACCTGAAACAAATCCCATAAATAAATTGATTCCCTTCCTTTAATGTTTTGAAATCTTATCTACAAATATTACAGTATCCCTTTAAAAAAAACTGCGAAGTCTTTAATCATGTATCACAGGACTTTTTTCATTTTTGTTGTCTGCTATAGCATAACACTGCTACCCTATGGGATAATAAATTGATAATAATGATGATAATTATAAGGATGGGTGCGCTGGATTTTAGCAGTACAGTGGTACCTCAGGTTACAAAGGCTTCAGGTTACATACGCTTCAGGTTACAGACTCCGCTAACCCAGAAATAGTACCTCGAGTTAAGAACTTTGCTTCAGGATGAGAACAGAAATCGTGCTCCGGCGGCACGGTGGCAGCAGGAGGCCCCATTAGCTAAAGTGGTTCTTCAGGTTAAGAACAGTTTCAGGTTAAGTACGGACCTCCCGAACAAATTAAGTACTTAACCTGAGGTGCCACTGTAAATTGCACGCTACAGTAAATCTATAAATCATACCTGTGATTCTTACATTACAGGGGTGTTGGACTAAGTGGCCCTTGGGTCGCTTCCAAATCTACAATTCTGTGAAGAGGAAGAAATGAAATGTGCATTTCCCAGTGGGGAAAACTTGCTACTTTCTGTTATGCAACTCTGGACATCTAGCATCTGGATGATGATGATGATGATGTTGCTTCTAGATAAGCAGGGTATATACAGAAACTACCTACGACCCTATTTATGAATTTCCAATTCTTCCCAAATTATGCTGCACACACAAGATCACATCCTTGAATCAATATTCACAACTGATCTGGAGTCCGGACTTTCTGGCACCGGCGGGATGAGGAAAAAGCTCTTTCAAAAGTGCAATGTGGAATATAAGAAAAATTATTCACACATCTGCAATTTTAAAAAGGGGGCGGGGATCGCTACATCAAAATCATCCCGATATTGCATACATGGAAATGGTTAAGGTGCGTTTCCGACCGGAGACGGGGCATCTCACCTTACTGAAATTAAGAGATACATGGAAAGGCAGAATTTCAGCCACCTCCAGGGAGAAGATATGTTTGGAGTAGGCGCAGGGAGGCTATTTCGCAATGCCTCCTATTTGTACCTTTCCAGAATGTGTCACAGTGGGCAGGTGAAGATTGCCAAAAACTAGTAGCCTATTCGATTTCTTTCGCCCCAGCTGCCTGGGAAAACTCAGTGCGCGCTTTTTCTGCCTGCCTGCCTTTTACCTTCCCCATCGCGTTCAAAGAGCAGCGCGTTGCCCAGCAGCGGGTACCAGGGACTGAGCCCCGGGATGGGCTTCAGCTGCACATATTTCCAACACTGGTCCAGCAGGAAGCGGGCGACCCAGACGGCCAGGAGCAGGGCGAGCGCCGCAGCCGCCCAGGAAAAGAGTCGTTCGCCCTCCGGAGCCATCCTTGGCGAGAGCAGCCGAGCACGGATGGCCTCCCTCGGCTCCAGGGAAGCGAGTTGCTTGGAGAAGAGGCTCCAAGGTAAGGCGAGGCGGAGTCCGGGGAGGGGAAGGACTGGGAGAGCGAAGGCATCGCCTCCATCTCTCTTAAACAGTGAAGACTTGGGGGAGGTGGAGCCAAATTGTCAAGGGGATGGAGTAACCCCTCTCTGGGAAAAATGGTGTCTGCCCTGGGGGCTTGTTAGCTTAAGAGAAAAGGCGAGCAACAGGAGAAAAGGGTATGAAATCAGACCAGGGCCAGACCTGGCGGAAAGTGGACCTAGAGAAAACATTTTTCTTCTTCTTATGCAGCACTAGAGCACATCAAGGGAAGCTGAATGATGCAGGATTTTGGAGAAGCAAAAGAAAGTACTTCATACAGCACATAGTTTATAAACTATGGTGGTTGCTCCACCGGGAGCCAAGGCTGACCACCAACCTAGGCGGCTCTGCTCAGCAGATGATCAGGTTGCGAACCACCCTGAGATGTATGGATGTATGGCGGTGTACAAATTTTAACAACAACAATAACAACCACCAGAGACAGTGCCAGATTTACATACGGGCTGAGCTGCATAATCGCCGGGGGGGGGGGGGGCTCTTGCCAACTTTTTTGAAAAGAAAAATTATTCGAGGTTATAAATTTATAAACAATTTTTGTATCAATGCTAAAATTTCAGCAATGTTCTACTTTCATTGAGTAGAAAAAGGAGAGAACAATGTTTTGCTTCTCATGATCAGATGCTATTAAGTTTGGGCCTCCCAAGGTCCCCTATTCCATGGGCTCCAGCTGCTTTAATCCAGGGTGCTGGGCTCCTGTTCGCCTGCCTTTCCCCCCCCCCCACCGCACCATGTGTTCTTTAAATGTACTGGACAGTCATACCTCGGGTTACAGACGCTTCGGGTTGCGTTTTTTCAGGTTACGGACCGCCGAAACCCAGCAGTACCAGAACAGGTTACTTCTGGGTTTCGGCAGTTGCGCATGCTCAGAAGTGCTAAATCGCACTTTGCGCATGCGCAGAAGCTCCGAATCACAACCCATGCATGTGCAGACATGCAGACGCGGGTTGCGAACACTGCAGGTTGCGAACATGCATCCCACATGGATCATGTTCGCAACCCAAGCATCCACTGTATTGTCCTTTACTGCTGCCGCTAAAAGCAGAAAAATTGGGGGTGGGGGCTGCATCAGGTCCCTGAACTAGGGAGGCAGACACTCTAATATAAGATAATAAAGCCGGAAAGGATTTTGGAGGAATTGGTGGGTGGATTAAATAAGTTGGCATTTCTGTATTCTGGGAATTACCCGGTATTGTGGCCGCTTGTGAATGAAGAATATAAGATACAATAAGGTAATGCCTTGGCATATGACTGTCACCTGTTGGTCTTTAGCTTACTACTATACTACATTTCGCAGTGCCTCGACATTTAACAAAATACAGTGGTACCTCAGGTTACATACACTTCAGGTTGCATACGCTTCAGGTTACAGACTCCGCTAACCCAGAAATAGTGCTTCAGGTTAAGAACTTTGCTTCAGGGTGAGAACAGAAATTGTGCTCCGGAGGCGCGGCAGCAGCAGGAGGCCCCATTAGCTAAAGTGGTGCTTCAGGTTAAGAACAGTTTCAGGTTAAAAACTGACCTCCAGAAAGAATTAAGTACCACTGTATAGAACTGGAGAAGTCTTGACCTGCATGGTTTCCATAGTAGCTTTTAACTCTGCACTGTGGCCTGGGGCAGCCAAGGAGCAAAGAAATCCACAGGCAGCCTCACTTAATGTGCACCATGTCCAAAGGTTCTGAAATGTATGAATAAAACAATGAAAAGTATACATCTTCTCCAGTGTGAGCCAGTGTGGTGTAGTGGTTAAGAGCGGTAGACTCGTAATCTGGGGAACCGGGTTCGCGTCTCCGCTCCTCCACATGCAGCTGCTGGGTGACCTTGGGCCAGTCACATTTCTCTGAAGTCTCTCAGCCCCACTCACCTCACAGAGTGTTTGTTGTGGGGGAGGAAGGGAAAGGAGAATGTCAGCCGCTTTGAGACTCCTTCGGGTAGTGATAAAGCGGGATATCAAATCCAAACTCTTCTTCTCATCCACTTCCCTACAGATTTCTCTTGATGAATGCTTTAGGCTGAGATTCCTCCATTGCAGGGAGTTGCACTTGATGACCCTTGGAGTCCCTTTCAACTCTACGATTCTATAAATGGACTTGAGTTTCAGAAAGAATTCTTGCTTTATCTTCATGTTTTCATCACAACATGTCAAAAAAACTGCCTTGCGCCAAGTCAGGATACTGTTCCATCTAGGTCAATATTGTCTACACTGACTGGCAGCAACACACCAGAGTTTCAGGCAGGAATATTTCCCAGGCTTATCTGGGGATGATGGACATTGAACCTGGGATGTCATGCATGCAGCACAGATGCTCTCCCACTAAGGTACAGCTCTTCATTATTCACATGGCTGATAGCCAGGTGACAGAAGCCCTTGAATCCCTTCATTCCCCTGCATTGGTGCTCAGGCAGAAGATTTGCGATACAGCACAAACACATCCACTTGTATTGCTTCTCCTTGCACGCCCACGCCCACATGAACACAGATATTTTAGTCCACTGCGACAAGAGCTCCTTAATTCATGTAACTGCACAAACCTGAATTTCTGGTACACACTTGAATCCTTTCCATAAAATAGCAACAGTCTGGAGGTAGCCTTTATCTTCATGCCAGAAAAAGAAATCACTGCAGGTGACGCTTATGCTCACATAAAGATCAAGAGATAGGGAAAGCTTCATCTATTAAATTTCCGTGTTCTGGGCCACTGCTACGCACAGAATCAGGCCCAGTGAAAGAAAACACAGCCATGCTATTGTGATCATAGTTAGGAAAACTCATCTGTCCAAAGGTTTCATAGGAATGCATAATTTAGGAATGTCTACTTACATAAACAGTTGGGACAAGTTGTAATATTCACCCTAGCTCCAAGAAGCAATCAGAGTGTGCTCAGTGCTGGGAACTCTTGGATACACACACCATGTTTTAGAATCCATTTAATGGATGATTTGCAATCTCTACCTCACTTTCTCAACATTTAAAATTAAACCAAAAATATTGACTTACCTCCATTAAAGTGAGAGGATTAAAAAATATAATCTGCAGAACTTTCTCTTGATTGCATACTGCCACTCCTTTATCCAAAGCAATCAAGCACAGAGCAGACAAAAGATGGCTTCTCAAATCCCAGTCGACATAGTGTTGGATGACACTGAGGTCGCTTCCAGAGGACCTCTTTAGTGAGGATTCATCCTGATTTGTTTGCAGAGAGATTAGATGAGATAGTGAGAATTCATCTTGAATTTGTCCACAAAGAGATTCAGAGACATAATGAGAATGCATCCTGATTTGTTGTGGGGAGATACAACAATTGTATCAAGCAAGTGGCAGTGGAAGACAGGAGTGCCTGGCATGCTCTGGTCCATGGGGTCACAAAGAGTCGGACACGACTAAACGGCTAAACAGCAACAAGCAAGCAAGTGTTAACCCAGACTTCCTAGTGCATTTTCCTGTCATTTTCTTATTGCAAAAAGCCTGATCTTTAGGGGGTTTCTTTTGCAATAGCTCCAAAACAGTGATAATTGTACCACCTGAATTTGCTGGGATTGTATTCTGCCCCAAAATAGGAAGCACTCTATTTAGATCCATTCCAAATTTCTCCCCCAAATTGCAATGTGGTATTATTCAAGATTATTTCTCTGGTTTGCCAAACCAGATCAAGCAAACACAGTGATCAAGTCCATCAAATCATTATCAGCGGCCTGTGATGACACATAGGAATTTGCATATGATGCCTATAAAAGTCAGAAGTAAAATGGCAAATGCAGCCCTTCACACAGAAAAGCGCAATGAGAGCTCTGTGATGCGGGTGACTTCTTAAATGTTCCTGTGAAGCAACTATAGTTCCTGTCTTCATGCACTAGGTGGTGCTAAGTCGCCCTCAGTCCAGGACAGGCGGCCCTGAGATTGCTGTGATGCTCATGTCTAATCTCTACTTCCAAGGTCTTTTATTATATTAATACATCATTAAAATATATTATATATATTATCAATATTTCTCATGTGCATACATTTCAAAATACAGGAGTTTTAAAAATTAAAACACACTGCTTTTTTTTTTAGGATTAAGAAAAGTCATATAGTGGCAACCTAGATTGAAGCCTACAAATCCCATACCCATTTGCAATATCCCATCAATTGAACAAGCATCAGATTTTGGATTGCAGCTGCTGGCTTTTAAAAAGCAAAAACACAGGTTTGGTTAAGAAAGAAGTCCTAGTAGCACTGGGCAGTCTGAAATGTCCTGCACTGAAAACCAACAGTTTTTACCCAATAAAAAAAGTCCTAATGTGGTGTGGTAAGGAATTTCCCTGAAGTTTCTTGTTTTAAGAGCCAGAAGACGATCTGTTTTTCAACTGAATCCAGATGCCTTTATTTGGACGAAGAACCAGTTCTCCTACAGGGCCGAGTTGATCGCGTTGCTGCGTACTTTCAACATGAAAGCGCCGTAGAATGGTGGCTAAAATGGCCTTTTCTTCCATCTGTGCAAAGCGCTGACCTGCAGAGGGGTTGGAAAGCAATGACAAGATACAATTAACCAGAGCGATAATACATATTTATTATTATTCAGTATGAGCCATGTGACACAGAGGTCAGGTTCTCAGGTTCATTTTTAAATTCTTAAACAATTTTATAGTTATACAGATGGTGGTGGACTTACAGCCACTGGTAGGATTGAGTGAAAAACTGGAAGGGATGGATAAATGGTGTACAAATAACCTTTAGTTCTAGGTACATCTGCACTATACATTTAAAACACTATACTATTTCTAACAGTCATGGCTTCCCCAAAGAATCCTGCGAACTGTAGTTCGTTAAGGGTGCCGAGAGTTGATGTTTTTACTCTTTTTTATCCTTTTTTGCTCTCTTTTTTATTCTTTATTTATTCTTGTACGTACCAATACAGTTCCTAGGCCCAGCAGAGAAAGGCACATATGCATATGGGTGCCTCCCAGCTGTGTTCTCAGGGAAAAATCGCTCAGGTCTGAATTCCTCAGGCTCTGGGAAGACATCAGGGTCTCTATGCAGTACATAGGGCACAATGAAGGCATCAACCCCTTTTGGTATCCGATATCCTCCTGCCAAAGAACAGATAGTCATTAAAGTTTCTTCTTGTAGAGCCACCCAACACTGAGCTTACAGCCACAGCGCATCAAGCCACTTGGACTACTTACTAATATAACATTCCTCAAGCAGTGTACGAGCAAAAAATGGAACAGAAGGGAAAAGGCGAAGAGCTTCTTTAATAGCACAATCCAGATACCGTAGTTGCTTCAAATCGTCCATTGTGATGTTACGATCCGAGTCCCCTGATAAGATGACAAGAGGCGGTTAGAGAAACACAACTTATTTATAACTAGCAAAATATGCATCCTTAACCTTGATGGTCTAACAACCATTTTATATGTTGATGGAGCTGGGAACAGTTTGGGTCCACTAATTCATTTCTGTGCTTTAGGCTTAGGGTGTAAGTCAGCATGTCTTCCTTTCTGCTAGCACACGGTCTGACCACATTGGAGCTGCAAAGATCCAAACTGGGATCTGTATTTGTGGGCCTGAGGTTCCCCAACTCGGTGTTAGAAAAGCTATGTGATATTTATGAGCACTTACCTAGAAATAAACCTGCATCCCACACTTGTCCAAGTTTATACCCACGGGAAAGGGAAACTCACCAAAAACATCATCCAGTTCACGGTGAACTTTTCTTTGGGCTTCTGGATAACGAGCAAGCAAGTAAATACACCAGTTCATTGCAGCAGCAGTAGTATCATGACCCTTGGAAGAAAGAATTAAAGAGACATAATGTTTTCTATGTGAGACAGGAAGCTACAGTTAGAAGTGGATATGGAACAACCGATTGGTTCAAAATTGGGAAAGGAGTATGACAAGGCTGGATATTGTCTCCCTGCTTATTTAACTTATATGCAGAATTCATCATGCGAAAGGCTGGGCTGGATGAATCCCAAGCTGGAATTAAGATTGCTGGAAGAAATATCAACAACCTCAAATATGCAGTTGACACAACCGTGATGGCAGAAAGTGAGGAGGAATTAAAGAACCTTTTAATGAGGGTGAAATAGGAGAGCGCAAAATATGGTCTGAAGCTCAACATCAAAAAAACGAAGGTCATGGCCACTGGGCCCATCACC